>NW_019942929.1:29539-71555 GCF_002910315.2 Salvelinus sp. IW2-2015
CCCCCAGCTGGAGAAAAGGCTCTGATTCTCTCTCTCTCACACACACACACACACACACACACACACGCACACACCACACGCACACAAACCACACACACACACTCTCACATACAAAAGTACGTCAGATTAATTGAGCTGGTTCGCATCTATGAGAGAGAGAGAGAACACATCTGAATCTTCCTTATTCTCTATCTGTCTGTCTCTCTGTCTCTCTCTGTCTCTCTCTCTCTCTGTCTCTCTCTCTCTGTCTCTCTCTCTGTCTCTCTGTCTCTGTCTGTCTCTCTGTCTCTGTCTCTCTGTCTCTGTCTCTCTGTCTCTGTCTCTCTCTGTGTCTCTCTCTGTCTGTTTCTCTCTCACTACACAAGCCTGTCATCTCTGATGCAACATATGTGATCTATGATGGGTGTAGCACGTAGCGTTTGTACCATACATGTCCCATGTCTGATGTGGCTACACACCCATGCTACGCTCAGTGTTGTTGACGTTGGTGTGTCTGATGTTGAAAGATGACATTCGTATGTGTTCTGAAGATGAGCCTGTCTTAAAAGGGTCTCGGGGGGCCTCTTAGAACCTGGCTGCTGCTGCACTGTTGTCATCACACCATTATCTGTCACTCAGAGTCGTATAGTGATAGACATGACAATAATGCCAAGTTGTTGAATCAAAAGGTGCGTTGTTGTCACTCAGAATAGCAACAATGACAGAGATGGTAATAACTGTTTTAAAAGGTATATTCTTTCTTTAGTGTTTCGTATCGATGTTTAATGTAAATCATAAAAATACAAATACAAATGATGATACATTATTTGAATAAATACGTATATATATTACAGTTAATAAATACATGCATTACATTCGATAAATCCATATATGTAAAATAATGAACTAGTAAATAATAAGCAATTTTCTGTATCCTACAATTAGCTGTTTTCTCTCCTCTGAAGTCAGAAATAGCCGAGTAGGTAGGTACCTAAAGGAAAATATCTACTTTGACTTCCGAGTGTTCGGGGCATCAGAATCCCTCTGTCTCTGCTCATTCACAAGTTCAATCTCAGCCAGAATTCACATGCTGCTCACATACACTTCAGCCCAGAGGGGATTCCTGGAATTAATTTGAATCAGTTCTATAATTGGGTATTTTTAGTTATACACATTTAATCAACTGCTGCCCCCAAATGTACATTTTCCCTTCAACGCTTTGATGGAAATTCTCAATGAAGCTTCAAAGTTTCGTTACACTGGTATTATGATGGGGATTGTCATGCTTCTGGGGGGGGAAAATCCTGTATAATTTTTCCACCATTGATGTAACTGCAAACATATGCATGAAGTAATTCAACTTGATAAGTAGTAAATATTTGAGACAATTGTTTGATATTTTAAATGCGTCTGAGACATTTGTATTATATTTTTTAAGATGTCAGATTACAGTAAATGTTTTCCTAAGATGTTAAAATGTGATACAAGTATTGACATGGAAATAAAGACACAACTACAGCTGCTGTGTGAAGATGTCCTGAAATGGACACAGTTTAATCTGACACATCATTTCCAGAAATGTACACCATACGTATTTCAAACAGTTTATGTACTTTATAAATCAATCTGACACCAGCATTTTCCACACACAATTAAAACAATTTTTAAGTGGATGTCCTGATATGGACACCATACTAACCCGAGGACGATTATCTACTGTGATAACTCTGACACCAGATACAAGTTATTTCCCCCCGAAGAAGAAACAGCATGTTTCCTCAGGTGCATTGACGCGTGAATCTAGCAGTCCAGGCTTGGACAGATTGTGTGGTGGCCTGCTAGGTTCACGTCTAGCCATGGACGGGGAGTTCCCAGTCAAGCAGCGCGTCAACCCATGCATTTAACGCCCCGGCCAAAACCGTGCCTGTCCATTCAATAGGATCTTCCTTCATGAAGAGAGAGCGGTGCAGCCTCCCAAAACAAAGGCAATGGAGAATGAATGGCGGCGTCTGCCTCTGTTGGTTCACCTGTTACTATGTAAATAATATACCTATCTATCTCAGAACGTGTGGCTCTATCTGCTATAGACGGAGCTGTGTTTTTCAAGGGTCTAATGGGATTTGTCCAGAAAACGCCAATTGCCCATATTTCCACCCACGGTGTAGTTTATGATAATTGTTTTAACGTAGTACTTATAGATGAAACAGAATCTCTGAGTTTCAAACGTATTTAGGCGCAGATGTACACAGCAATTATTGGGGAATTTTTGTCCCTTAAAATAACATCAAATTGATCAGAAATACATTGTAGACATTGTTAATGTTGTAAATGACTATTGTATAAAAATAAAAAATAAAAAAATAAATCCAGCTACAATAGTCATTTACAACATTAACAATGTCTACACTGTATTTCTGATTTAAAATGTTTTTATTTTAATGGACAAAAAATGTTTTTTTCTTTCAAAAACAAGGATATTTCTAAGTGACCCTAAACTTTTGAACGGTAGTGTATGTAACCTCATGTTTATTATTCATTCATTTCAATTTCAGAGAAATCATAGCTATTTGATACCATAATTATTTCCTAGTAAAATATATGTCAAATGTCAAAATAGATGCCTCCACGAGTGTCCGTGTGGCAGTAGGATCGGGCACAGCAGCAGCATTGTTCACAGTAGAACAATCTGATTGAACGTTCACAGGAAAATATACAGACACTTGTCTATGGAAATATCAGGGTGTCAGAACTTGAGTTATTCATGTGATTATTACCCTGACGTGCTGAATCCTCTTCTAATGACTGGCGTCTTTACACGACAGCGAAAGACACATAGAAGAGACAGTTGTTTGTCCRCCCAGTCATTTAGAGYATTAAATGATAATAACACACCAGCAGCTTGAGACCCGGCCCGCCCTGACGTTCAGGCTCATCGCACTAAATAAAGGCTTTCAACACACACGTTGGCACTCAGTCCGTCTGGATGTCCACAGACCTGCTTTGCTGTTATTTTAATATAGCTACAGGCTCTGATTGACTCTGGTTCAGGTTTGTGTGTGTGTGTGTGTGTGTGTGTGTGTGTGTGTGCGTGTGCGTGTGCGGGTATCGGAGAAATCCCCCAAAATAACTGAAACATTGTCAAGTACCACTTGCTCGATAAAGATGTCAACCGTCGCTGTTCATTTCATCTTTATGTACAGATTCCTTACTTTACTGTAGATCCTGTGCCCTTCTCTCCCCCCACGAGGACTGTTGTCCCAAATCGAAAGCACAACTGATGGCCAACACCTGGAGGTGCTGGAAGGGTTAACTCACGTTTGAGTCCAGACTGGCTCTGTGTGTTTGACATGTGGAGGTGTTTCTAGTCTGCCTGTGAAAGCAAAGCAGCACGTCTAGTGTTGCAGTCAGCCTAGTTGTCCCAGGCAGCGTCCCGAATGGCACCATATTCCGTGCATACCGCACTACTCTTGACCAGAGCGCTATGGGCCCTGGTCAAAAGTAGTGCACTGAATAGGGAATAGGGTGCCATTTGGGACGGAGGCCAAGTGAACCTATAACCGCCCTTCTTGTCATGTAGGTCAGGCTTTAGGGGGATTGTGTTTTACCACCACTCTGAAATCAGAGCCCTCTTTTGTCACAGCAGAGGAAGAAGTAAAGGGCTTTAGAATAGATTTTATCAACAGCCATCAGTCAGCGGGGCGGAAGACGTCACTCTTCTCAAAACACCGGATTAGGTGACACTCTCCACATCACCAGCTCAATTAACCAATCAGGTGCTTAGGTCTAAACAGGCCCCTCCAGCCCTGAGGGGAAATCCTGCCTCCGTGTTGGGGGGCCTGGATTCACCTTTCTGACCTCATCTGTCAGTCATAGAGAGGGGGGACTGGACTCACCTTTCTGACCTCATCTGTCAGTCAAGAGATTGGGAATGCGAGACTACTATCTTATGTGCTGACCTCCATCATTCATATCATAGAGAGGGGGAACTGAGCGCACGCTTTCTGACCTCATCTGTCATCAGTAGAGAGGGGGATACTACTCACCCTTTCGACTCACTCTCGCAGAGCAGAGAAGGGGGACTGGACTCTCCTTTCTGACCTCATCTGTCAGTCATAAGAAGAGGGACGGAACCTTGACCTCATCTGACCCCTTCACTGTTACAATCATAAGAGAGGGGACGGACTCACCTTCTGACCTCATCTGTCATTCATAGAGAGGGGGAACTGGACTCACCTTTCTGACCTCATCTGTTTCAGTACAGTAGAGAAGGGGGGACGAACTCACCTTCTGACCTCACTGTCAGTCACAGTCAAAGAATGGGATTCATGCCTTAGGGATTATAGAGGAATCACCTTAACCCTGACCCTCCATCTGCCAGCCACACACAGGAGGAAGGGGGACCTGCCACTCACCTATCTGACCTCTCAAGTCGAGCAATTTAGAGAGGGGCCGACAAGCGGAATCACACATATCTGAACCCATCTGTCAAGTCATAGAGAGGGGGACATGCGAACTACACCTTTCATTCTGACCTCACATCTTCTAGTCAAGAGCGAGGAGGAGGGACGGAAACTCCCATTTCATAACCTACACATGTAGAATCACATAAGAGCACCGGACTCACCTATTCTTGACCTCAAATCTGTCAATCAAATATGAGAGAAGGAAGGAAACGGCGAACACATCACCATTCTGACCCAACTGATCAGTCAATAGAGAAGGGGACAGACTCACACCTTATTCTTGACTCTCACATGCTAATGTCCATTCAATAAGCCAGAGAAGGGGACTGAAACTCAACCCTATTGGCTATGACCTCAATCGTTATCACCCATCCCCATATGAAGGGGCCGGACGAGAACTACACCTTTCCTGACCCTTCTACTTCTTTAACATCCTAATTAGAGAGGGGGGACTGGACTACCACTTCGAACTCATCTGTCAGTCATAGAGAGGGGACCGGACTCACCTTTCTGACCTCATTCAGTCATAGAGAGGGGGACTGGACTCACCTTTCTGACCTCATCTCGTCATCATTAGAGAGGCGGGACGCGACACAACCTTTCCCTGACCTTCACTGCAGTCAAGGAGGGGCCGTAACTGACAGCAGGGCTAGAATCTCTGAGGTAAAAGTAGTGGCTGTAATGGCACACCTCACAGACACTCTGTGATTAACCAGGCTGTATACACACACACACACACACACACACACACACACACACTCCCCACATCCTGCTCCTGCAACTCTTGGTAGGGTTAGCTCCCATGACTCTCTGATATCAATCTGCACACCGACTGATACTGTAGGAGTGTTGGCGTCACTGACATTAAGTCAAAGATACTGTGTCAATACAACGACACTCTACTGGGATTACCTCAACACGAGACGTTCTGCCCCCAAAAAAGTATTATTCTAAACTTCATAAAATAAACATTTGCAATGGATAAACAGAGAGAAATGGATGAAATTAAAGTGTCCTTATAATGTGACTAAAGAAGAAAAACATCATACAATGGAATACCATAAATCACTTTTTTCTCTAAATTGATAACAGTGGCGGACGCCTTCCTTTAATGATGTGCAGGCCTTCGCAACCTTGTCCACTGTGTAATTCCATTCAACAGTCAGGTACGGATCTGTCGACTAGAGGTTACGGTGGAAGTTATTCAAAAAATTATTTTATGAGGAGAAATGAGAGAGAACCAGCACCTTATGCATCTGCTGCTGAGAGAGAGAGGGGATGCTTGGTGAACCACAATCAAGAGGTCGTATCTCATCATAAGCCACTGATCTGTACATTACAGTGCTGCTAGGGGAAATTGCTTCACTCGTGGCCGTTTTTTCCCGGCCCGACAGTGTTTTTTCAGGCCGCCTATGTCCAAACAGTATAAATAAATAAATAAATATATAGTAAAAAAAAATATTTTCATTGTAAACTTAAATGACTAAAACCAAAACTAATATATAGAAAAGATAATGAACGTAGATATTTTTTAAATAAGATCATCTTTAAGAACTAACTATCACCAAAAGAAAAGCTGGACAGTCGGGGAAAATCTAAAATGACTTTGTTGTTTTTGTTGCAATGTTTGAGTCACTCAGATAGCAGCCGTGGCAAAATGTATAGAATTACAGGGAATTACCTTTAAAACAGCAAATGTCACTGCAGCCAACAGGATGGCCTCTAAAATGTTGGGTCGGCGACTGCACCATTGACTGGGCCCATGCCCCTTGTCACACCCACCACCTAAACCCTATGTATGTTGTACTTCTTTATGTCTCTTTTCCTTAGATAGTATTTCATTGAAATGCCCTTTCAGAAATGATTGGACTTTGACTTTCTTTTACAAGACAAGCTGAGTGAAACACGTACCCTGCTACAAGTTATTTTGGGTTTATTCTGCTTCTATCTCAATTTAACCGATCCGCTTAACAAAATATCTTCGAGTCGAAAGAGGGCCTTTTGTACATGTAACTCTATGATTCTGCCCTATTTTTCGAGGCGTATGTACTTCCTCCTCACGGCCTCGTCGCCTCCTCCTTAATACTCCAGACACAGCGCCTAGACGCTGGGTGTAGATATATTTTACCCCATATCCTCTGTCACTGGGCTTGTTCCAACATTGTCCAAATGATTAGGTTAGTTGATGGAACTGAATACTCAGTCTTTCCTTCCTTCCTTCCCTCCCTGGCTCCCTCCCTCCCTCGCTCCCTCTCTCCTTTACTCCCCCCGGACCCAGTCTGTTGGACATTCTGAGACTACATCCCAATTGGCTCTGGTCAAAAGTAGTGCACTATGTAGGGAATAGGGTACCATTTGAGACATAACCTGAGGGTGCCCCTCTGCAGCTGGGTCCACTGAATAAGGAGTCACCTCACCCCCTCTCTCCCCACCTCACCCCTCTCACCCTCCCCTGTACAAGTGGCCCATTGTCTCCCCCGTCTTCCTCCCTACCCCTGTCTGCCTGCATGCTGCTACCTGTTATTATGTGGGAGAACAGAGAGGAGGAAGAAAATAGGGAAAAAGACAGGGGACTTAATCAATGGTTCCTTTGTGACATCGTACCGGCCACCCTCCCCTCCGTTTGGCCCAAATGCATAAGGATGCGGAACGGCGAGCCAGCCGGAGGCCAATTAATCTCAGCGCTTGATAATCTAATGATTACACGCTGGCAGCTCTGACATCACACCTGGGTGAGTTCTAGAACAGTCCAGCCCCCCTGCAGACTGGGAAAGACCTGTAGAGCACATGACGCTTGAGGAATGTGGTTGTAGAGGTTTATGAACAGCTATGTTGGGCAGCGTTAGAATATTATAGTGCATTATTACACCGTAGTGAGCTCCAGAGACATGGGAAGACGTGCAGAGCTCTCCGAAATGACATGACATGTCATCTCCATGATAAAGAGGCAGATTAAATGTTTAGGGACTACACATAATAAAGATAAATGGATCACATACATTTTCTAATCTTACTTTCCTACTGGAGAGAAAGTGACAGCAGTGAGCCTACAGTTTGTTTTGTATTGTACTGACTTCTGAAGGTCAATGATGCCGTTTGTTCCTGCTTCTTTCTCGAACAAGTCCCTCTTTGTACTGTATCTGAACTGTAATATTTGATTATCCCTCCCTCCTGGTATTTACTTCAGCTAGTAGTTCACTTGTCATGTCATTCCTTGGGCTTGCCCCGCTTCGTGTTTGTGTGAGATTCCTATTTCTCTCCATCTCGCTCTCTTTCCCTTCCTTCCTTCTGTTCTGTTCCGTGCCTATCTGACAAAGCTGCGGCCTTGTGTTCTGTTCTTTAATCCCTCTCTTCTCTCTGGGGCGGATTAGTAGGGGCGCACTTGTAATTGTGTCCTCATTGGATTGTAGGGATAAGGGGAGGGCAGGTAGGAGGCAGGTTAGCATTATACTACTGGAGAGCAGAAGAGAGAGAGAGAGAGGGAGCGAGAGAATCAAATAATGAAAGGGGGAGAGGAAGATGAGATTGAGAGATGAGCAGAGAGAGAGTATGATTGTGAGAAAGGATTACTCGCCTACAACACCGTTTATGAGTTAGCAGGATGGGAATGGACCTGACTAAGGACCAGAGAGATGTTTTAGGATAACTGTGGTTCATTCTACCGAATGTGTCTGCATCCCATCCGCTATGAAGAAGTATGTCTGAGTCACTAGGGAGGACCTGAGTGCTGATCTGAGATCAGCCACTGTTCAGTAGGATTCAAAGTCCCCGCGTGAGAGGCCGTTCATCGGTCCCCACTTTCTCCATCTTCCTCACTCTTTTTTTCTCTCGCCGTCTCTCTTCCTGCTGTGGTGGAATCTCCCCCCGAAAACACTGTCCAGAGGATCTCTCTCTGTCCACCTCTTTGTCTGTCTCTCCGTCTGAGGGGTGAAGGCATAATAAGACGGAGAGAAAACCCGAGTCCGTGCCAGAGCATAATGACAGGGAGCCATAAATCCTATAGGGTCCTCTGAGAAGGGCTAGTGGGTTTTTACCGCCTTACTGGCCTGGTGAAAGAGAGATGGACAGAGAGAGATGGAGAGAGATTGAGAGAGCGGGAATAATGATTGTTTAGATGTGATGAGCTGAGGAGTGCCTGAGCGTGTTGAAGAGGAGGAGGGCGTAATGAGAAGAGAGAAAGAGAGACAGAGGGCCTCCTCACAACTCTCTCTCAACTCTCTCTCTCTCTCAACTCTCTCTCTCTCTCGCTCTCGCTCTCTCTCTCTCTCAGACACCAGGTTATGTGGTACAGAGGGGTTCCGGGCGGTGGTTTATGAGGACTCTATGGAGGTAGGAAGTGTCAGGGTAACTTAGTAGGACTGGTTAAAGGGTAATTCAATGAGTTGAAGAGGTCACGTTGCTCTGACACTTTGTTTAGACCCATTGGAAGGAAACGGGTCCTCTGTGCTTCTATGTGGGAGTTTAGTTGATATGTTATTTTTGTAGAGGAATGTAGTTTTTGTTGTGTCCTTACAAGTGGTTGAGTTTGTGTTTGGGAATGCCTCTGTGTGGTGTTGTGTCTGTTTAGAGTTGTGTTTGTCGGATGTTCCTATGTGGGTGTTTACTTTAGGCCTGTGTGTGTGTGTGTGTGTGTGTGTGTGTGGTGTGTGTGTGTGTGTGTGTGTGTGTGTGTGTGTGTGTGTGTGACTGTGTTTTTTTACTTTTTATTTCTTGGTGGTGTTGACAGGTTCTATTTCATGACTGTGTGTGTCCACATTCATTAACTGGGGGCGGCAGGGTGTGTACATGTGTTGGTAAGTAGGGGGAATGAGTGGTCGGGTCAGGCCCTGTGAGGCCTGTGATTGGGCTAGGAGGAAGTGCTTGTGTGTTTGGCTTCAGGGAGGGGTGATGGATCAGGCTGGAGTAGGAGGAGAATTAGACTACCCCACCCTTCCCCTCTATCAGACTGACTGGTTCCTTTTGGGTCACACAATCACACACACACGCAGCACACACACTACACACACACACACACACACACACACACCCACACCCACCCCCGCCCTCAGTCATGTACACACCACACACACCACACACCCACACTCAACCTCCTCCTCCTCTCCCCCACACCCAATCTGGAAACAACTGGCTATTCCCAGCCCTCACCCAGACCGGGACACCCGGCACGCATTAGAGGGACAGGGCCAATTTATTAGCCCTCTGCCCACTCTGGCTCAGGTTTCTAGCCCAGAACCACGGCTCGTTCCCGAGAGCACTGAGCACAGGGCGCGCCTCGCAGGGAACCCAGGGCTTGGGGGCTGTCTGGTGGGGAAGAGGGGAGATGAGGGGGAGGGGGTAGGTGGGGAGTCTTTAGCCCTGGATAGTGACACAGAGAGAGGTCACACATATGTAGAACAGGCCCTGGCTCTCAACACAAGACACCACCTGTGTGTGTGTGTGTGTGTGTGTGTGTGTGTGTGTGTGTGTGTGTGTGTGTGTGTGTGTGGTGTGTGTGTGTGTGTGTGTGTGTTCTGACTGTAAGCATGTCCTGTATGTGTTTTACATGGAGATGGCACAAAGGAATTGTTATTGGACCAGCGGACCAGTCAGTTTATTGGAGTGATGAAATGAAGGGTCAGCTCAATACGTGGCATTGTTCCTGTCTTCTTTTTCTGCTTCCTTATTTCTCTTGTTCTCGAGACTTAGAAAGAGATGAATGGTGTTTTAGGTTCAGTGACGTGACCGAAATACAACCATATAACTTAGAGGGAGAGAAAACACACGACAGAGAAAGAGAGAGATGACTAGAGGTAAAGGTAGAGGGAGAGAAAACACACACAGAGAAAGGAGGGGGGCTAGAGGTAAAGGTAGAGGGAGAGAAAAACACCAACAGAGAAAGAGGGGGACTAGAGGTAAAGGGAGAGGAAGAAAACACACCACAGAGAAAAGAGGGGGATGCACTAGAGGGAGAGGGAGAGAAAACACACAACAGAGAAAGAGAGGGGAGGACTAGAGTAAAGGGAGAGGGAGAGAAAACACACAACAGAGAAAGAGGGGGGGACTGGAGGTAAAGGGAGAGGAGAGAAAACACACAACAGAGAAAGAGAGGGGGATGACTAGAGGTAAAGGTAGAGGAGAGAGAAAACACACCAGAGAAAAGAGAGGGGATGACTACAGGTAAAGGTAGAGGGAGAGAAAACACACAACAGAGAAAGAGAGGGGGATGCTAGAGGGAGCGGGAAGAACACACACAACAGAGAAAGAGAGGGGGATGACTAGAGGTAGAGGAGAGGAGGAAACACAACAGACGAGAAAGAGAGGGGGGGCCTAGAGGTAAAGGTAGAGGGAGAGAAAAACACACAACAGAGAAAGAGAGTGGGGGCTAAGGTAGGAGGGAGAGAAAACACACACAGAGAAAGAGAGGGGGGGACTAGAGTAAAAGGTAGAGGGAGAGAAAACACACAACAGAGAAAGAGAGGGGGATGACTAGAAGGTATAGGGAGAGAAAACACACAACAGAGAAGAGAGGGGATGACTAGAGGTAAAGGGAAGGGAGAGAAAAACACCAACAGAGAAAGAGAGGGGGGCTGGAGGTAAAGGTAGAGGGAGAGAAAACACACACAGAGAAGGAGAGGGGGGGACTAGAGGTAAAGGGAGAGAAAACACACACAGAGAAGAGAGGGGGGACTAGAGGTAGAGGGAGAGAAAACACACACAGAGAAAGAGAAGGGGGGGCACTAGAGGTAAAGGTAGAGGGAGAGAAAACACACAACAGAGAAAGAGGGGGGGATCTAGAGGTAGAGGTAGAGGGAGAGAAAACACACACAGAGAAGAGAGGGGGATGACTAGAGGTAGAGGGAGAGAAAACACACAACAGAGAAAGAGAGGGGTGACTAGAGGTAAAGGGTAGAGGGAGAGAAACAACAACAGAGAAAGAGAGGGGGGATAGAGGTAGAGGGGAGAGAACAACACAACAGAGAAAGAGAGGGGGGGACTAGAGGTAAAGGTAGAGGGAGAGAAAACACACAACCACAAGAGAGAGGGGGGGGACTAGAGGTAGAGGGAGAGAAAACACACAACAGAGAAAGAGAGGGGATGACTAGAGGTAAAGGTAGAGGGAGAGAAAACAAACAGAGAAAGAGAGGGGGGACTAGAGGTAGAGGGAGAGAAAACACACAACAGAAAAAGAAGAGGGGTGACTAGAGTAAAGGTAGAGGGAGAGAAAACACAACAGAGAAAGAGAGGGGGAGTACTAGAGGTAAAGGTAGAGGGAGAGAAAACACACGACAGAGAAAGAGAGGGGGATGACTAGAGGTAGAGGTAGAGGAGAGAAAACACACGACAGAGAAGAGAGGGGGATGACTAGAGGTAAAGGGTAGAGGGAGAGAAACACACAACAGAGAAAGAGAGGGGGGGACTAGAGGTAGAGGGAGAGAAAACACACAACAGAGAAAGAGAGGGGGGACTGGAGGTAAAGGTAGAGGGAGAGAAACACACACACAGAGAAAGAGAGGGGGGGACTAGAGGTAAAGGGAGAGGGAGAGAAACACACACCAGAGAAGAGAGGGGGGACTGGAAGGTCAAGGTAGAGGGAGAGAAAACACCACGACAGAGAAACCCACGACTGCTTCTATAAACCAATGAGGAGATGGGAGAGGCAGGCTTGCACGTGCGATCTGCGTCAGAAATAGAACTGACTTCTATTTTAGCCCCTGCACGCAGACGCTCGCTGGCGCAATAATTGAATAATATAGATTTCTCAATTATTTTGCAACGCTCTCGCACGCGACGTGAACGGTTGGTAGTCAGCCTGTAAGCAAACATTTCCAGTAGAAAACACTCTGACATGATTTACAGCGAGCTATGATCTTCTTTGTGTTGGCAGACCAGTGATGGTTAACAGTCCTGCTTCATAGCCAACATCTCATCGCTCTCTGTCTCTCTCTCTGTCTCTCTCTCTCTCTCTCTCTTCTCTCTCTCTCTCTCTCTCTCTCTCTCTCTCTCTCTCTCTCTCTCTCTCTCTCTACCTTTCGCATTCTCTCCTCCTTTTTCTCCTTCCCTCCCTCCCTCCCTCCCTCATTCCTATGTTACATATCTGTCTCAGGGAGAGACAGATCTCCATGACAGAGAGAGATGAGACAGAGGTATATCTTACATCAATTACCACATCCTTTCATCCTTCCATCCAGACTGTGAATTGACGTCACCGTGTCCAGAGTGACACTCTGGTCATAACTAGCTTCTCATGTCACTATCTTCTGATACGTGTCATTCAGATGTTTGACAACTGTAAACCAGAGGATGCAAGAAGCAAATAGATCTGGGTTTAAGAACCCAGCAAGGCTATTATGATCATCCAGTCATTTATTTTACTGCACAGTGAAATGTTTCTCTTTCCTTAAATCTATTCTGGAGAGACTCTGTCTTTGATCATGAGAGCTCTCCCCTCTGTCTCTCTCTCTCTCTTTCTCCTGTCTCCCCTCTCTCTCTCTCTCTCTCTTTCTCCTCCCCTCTCGCTCTCTCTCTCCTCTTTCTCCTCCCCTCTCTCTCTCTCCTCTCTTTCTCCTCTCTCTCTCTCTTTCTCGTTATCCTCTATCTGCCATTCTCCACTCTGTGTTCTGAGCGGTACCTCTCTCTCAGCCTGACTTGATAACCTACACGGGGCCTTTTATTTCTCTCTTCTTTTTCATATGTGGCGACTTCCTTCCATTTAACGTTTTCTGTTCCGGCTGATTATGTCCCCCCGTCTGGTTTCCGAGCTGTGCTGTAACTCAACCCAGGAGTTTCAATTTCACACCATGTTCGACAGTGTACTAAAAAAACAACATCTGCAATGCTACAATTCTTCCGTAAAGACCCCAAACCATAAGTCTCTCTGCTTAGACTCTCTCCCCGGCCGGCTGCTAACGCCATCCACTACCGCTCTGCCTTCAGTTAAAACTCTTCTCTTTTTCTCAATCCCTCTCTCAACTCTGCCTCCTGCTCTCTTTCTATCTTTCACTATTTCTCCCCTCTCTCGCCCTCTCTCTCTCTCTCTCTCGCCCTCTCTCTCGCCCTCTCTCTCTGGCTCTCTTTCTCTCTCTCTCTCTGGCTCTCTTTCTCTCTCTCTCTCTCACCCTCTTTCTCTCTCTCTCTTTCTCTCTCTCCCCTCTCTTCCTCTCCCTCTCTCTTTCTCTCTCGCCCTCTTTCTGTTCCTGCTCTCTTTTTCCGTTCTCTTCCCTTCTGTTCCCTTGTTCGGTGGCCATGCCCTCTTGTTATGTGGGACCGCCACACAGAAGCTGAGAGAGCGAAAGCAGACTAGAGTCGAGGCTGTCTGGCTGAGATAGTACTGTCACTGCAACATCTGTGTTCGTGTCTGTGAGGAATACCATGGAAAGTGGCAATGATGTAGTGCTAGTAAAAAGCATCGGCCGGATCATCACCATCATAAACATCAACATCATCACTCTGCTCATCCTCAACGTAGCGATCTGAGACAAGTTATAGTAGGGGGTGTGTTCAGCAGTTTGCCCAACGCTTGTGTGTGCGCGCACATGATAGGTTGTGTATTAAACAGAGGTGACACCAAGGGAGAAGGGTCAGTGTAGCTGTACTACCTCACTGCCATTAACAGGGATGAGAGGAGATTCTGTCTCTATTTACTTCTGCCACCTTTTACAATTGATCCTCTAATTATCTTACAGGAAAGAGAGAGAGAGGAGAGGAAGGGCTGCGTGAAGAAAGAGAGTGGGGAGAGAGAGAGAGAGAGAGAGAGAGAGAGAGAGAGAGAGAGAGAGAGAGAGAGAGACTCACTAGTCTAGTCACTCACTAGTCACTGGTTACGGGTCTGTTCACAATACACTAGAGCACGCTCAGGACAACAGCACATTAGACAACCAAATCATGAGAAACAAAAAGATAATTACTTGACACTTGACTAAGAATTAACAAAAACAGAGCAAAACTAGGAATGCCTAATTGGCCTAAACAGAGAGGACACAGTGGCAGAAATTACCTGAACTGTACTGACCAAATTAAGTGAAAGCTTTGACTAGCTGCAGACTAAGTTGAGCATACTTGCTATGAGAAGGCCGCCGTAGGCAGACAGATGGCTGTCCAAGAGAAGAACAGGCTAGATGTGCAATGCCAAAAATGAGGTGGGAAACTGTAGCTGCACTTCCTAACCTCCTTGCCAATGTATGACCTATTAGAGAGATGACATATTTCCCTCAGATTACACCGATCCACAAAGATATTTGAAAACAAATCATTTCTAAACTCCCCAATATTACTGGAGAAATGTCCACAGTGTGCCATCACACAGCAGAATTTGTGACCTGTTGCACAGACAAAGGCACCAGTGAGAACATTGTAATAAACCATATTTATGCTGTATTTATTTTACTTGTGTGCTTTAACTATTGTAAATGTTCAACACTGTTATATATATAAATATAACATTGTAATGTCTTTATTGTTTGAAACTTCTTGTATGTGAATGTTTACTGTTAATTTTGTTTTTATGTTTCATTTTGTATTAATATTTACCTCAACTTGCTTTAGGCATGTTAACACATGTTATCCATGCCAATAAAGCCCCTTGAGATTGAAATTGAAATTGAATTGAATTGAATTAAATTGAATTGAATGAGAGAGAGAGAGGTAACCCAGAAGCAACTGGAACACACAGAACATCCTCTACTATGATATGGGTACAGGCTCTTCTACTCTCTCTTCTCTCTTGTCTCTCTCTTCGTCTCTGCCTTTCTTCGTCTCGGTTCTCTGATTCTGGTTCTCTCTCTGTGCCTCTCTGTCTCTCTGTTCTCTCTTCTCTCTCTCCTCTCTCTCTCCCCTTTCTCTCTGGTCCTCTGTTTCGTCTGTTCTTGTCTCTCTCTGTCCTCTCTGTTCAATTCAAATTCAATTTCAATTCAAGGGGCTCTTTCTCTCTCTTGTCTCTCTCTCTGTCGTTCTCTGTCTCTGCTCTTTGTCTCTCTCCTGTCTCTCGTCTGTCTCTCTCTCTGTCTTCTCTGTCTCTCCTGGCTTCTGTCTCTCTGCTCTCTTCTGGTTCTCCTTCCTCTCTCTCTCTCTTTTCTCTCTCGTTCTCTTCTGCTCTCTCTCTCTGTCCTCTCTCTCTGTCTCTCTGTCTCTCTGTTCTCTTCTTCTCTCTCGTCTCTTCTCTTCTCTCCTCTTCTCTCTTGTCTTCTCTCTCTTTTCTCTCTTCTCTCTTCTCTGTCTACTTGTCTCTCTCCTCTCTTGTCTTTCTCGTCTCTCTCTTCTGTCTCTTCTGTCTCTTCTGTTCTCTCTGTCTCTGACTGCTCTGTCTCTCTGTCTCTCCTCTTCTGTCTCTGTTTCTGTCTCTCTGTTCTCTGTCTTCTGTCTCTCTCTCTTCGTCTCTCTTCTCTGTTCTCTCCTCTCTCTCTCTTCTTCTCTCGTTCTCTGCTCCTCTTCTGTCTCTCTCTGTCTCTCTGTCTCCTTGCTCTCTCTATCTTCTTCTCCTCTCTCTCTCGTCCTCTGTCCTGTTTCCCTACGTCAATTATTCAATTCAATTCCAAGGGGCTTTAATTGGCATGGGAACATGTGTTTAACATTGCAAAGCACAGTGGTAGATAAATATACAAAAGTGAAATAAACTAATACAATTACAGTAAACATTTCCACATACAAGAAGGTTTCAATATGCACATAAAGACATTACACATGTCATATTTATATATGCAGTGTTGTTGTAACATGTACAAATGGTTAAGCACAAAG
Organism: Salvelinus sp. IW2-2015; assembly: GCF_002910315.2. NCBI lineage: Eukaryota > Metazoa > Chordata > Actinopteri > Salmoniformes > Salmonidae > Salvelinus > Salvelinus sp. IW2-2015. Next base: position 45,694 of record NW_019942929.1, read on the forward strand.
TTAAATAAATAAACATAAATATCTGCCTGTCTCTGTCCTCTGTCTCTCTGTCTCTCTCTCTCTCTCTCTTCTCTGTCTTCTCTGTCTTCTGTTCTCTCTCTCTTTCTCGCTGTCTCGTCTCTGTCCTCTGTCTCTCTGTCTCTCTCTCTCTGTCTCTCGTCTGTTTGTTCTTCTTCTTATCGCGCACTCCTCGTTCCGCATCTTGATGACTGCCATAATCGCTGCTGCCGTGAGATTAAAAAGAAAACCGCCCTTTTTATGAATAACATTTGTGGGATACAAGTTGTTACAACCTCTTCTGTCTCTTCCTCTTTAATCTGCTTTCTTGAGTTCCAGCAATGGTGTTAGGTTGTTATACAATGTTTCCCATGTGTAGTGTGTTGTGTGTGTGTGTGGGTGTGTGTGTGTGCTGTGTGTGTGTGGTTGTGGTGTGGTGTGTGTTGTGTGTGTGTGTAGTTGTGTGTTGTGTGTGTGGTGTGTGGTGTGTGGTTGCGTGTGTGTGTGTGCATGTGTGTGTGTGGTGTGTGTGTGCATGGTCATGTTAGTTATGTCTACTTAAGCCAGGCAGGGAGGTTTCAGTATGGCCAGGCAGGGAGGGTTTAGTACCTGAGCAGGCAGGGAGGGTTTCAGTACTGAGCAGGCAGGGAGGGTTTCAGTACTGAGCCAGGCAGGGAGGGTTTCAGTACTGAGCCAGGCAGGAGGGTTTCAGTACTGGTAGTGCAGGGGAGGGTTCATACTAGCAGCCAGACATGGAGGGTTTCAGTACTGAGTCAGGCAGGGGGTTTCAGTACTGAGCCAGGAGGGAGGGTTTCAGTACTGAGTCAAGCAGAGGAGGTTTCAGTACTGAGTCAGGCAGGGAGGGTTTCAGTACATGAGTCGGCAGGAGGTCAGTATGAGCAGGCCGAGGTTTCAGTATGAGCCAAGGCAGGGGGTTCAAGTCTGAGCCAGACAGGGAGGTTTCAGTACTGAGTCAGGCAGGGGGGGTTTCAGTACTAGAGCCAGGCAGGGAGGTGTTCAGTACTGAGTCAGGCAGGAGGGTTTCAGTAACTGAGTCAAGGCAGGAGGGTTCAGTACTGAGTCAGGCAGGAGGGTTTCAGTACTGAGTCAGGCAGGGGGTTCAGTATGAGTCAGGCAGGCGGTTCAGTACTGAGTCAGGCAGGGAGGGTTTCAGTACTGAGCCAGGCCAGGCCAGGGTTTAGTACTGAGCCAGGCAAGGAGGGTTTCAGTACTGAGTCAGGCAAGGGAGGGTTTCAGACTGAAGTCAGGCAAGGAGGGTTTCAGTACTGAGGTCAGGCGGCGGGTTCAGTAGTGAGCCAGGCAGGAGGTTTTAGTACTGAGTCAGGCGGGAGGGTTTCAGTACTGAGCCAGGCAAGGAGGGTTTCAGTTGAGTCGAGGCAGGGAGGGTTTCAGTACTGAGCCAGGCGGCAGGGTTTCAGTACTGAGCCAAGCAAGGAGGGTTTCAGTACTGAGCCAGACAGGGGGTTTCAGTAGTGAGCAGAAGATCGTGGGCAGAACCAGATCCAGACATGAAGTGCAGAGCTGAACAACCATTAAATAGATGCAGATCAGCCACCCCGACCGGCTCTGTCTGCTTCACATTATGGCAAGGATGCCTGCGCCAATATTCTTAAAATGTCTCCGTGTAGTAGTGCTGATCTAGAATATGTGTTTTTAGACATAATGAGAATACGATTATAAGAATAGGGAGGACTGATCACTAGACAGCACTCCTACTCTGAGAGTATAGACTGCAGCCCTGAACACCTGTAAGAAATTGCAGGCGCCCCATGTCTGCTTACATTCACAGAGAAGGATGCCTTGGCTCTGTTCATTCCACTGAGCAATCCCATGTTTATTTAAGAGAAGAAAGAGCCACATTAAAAAAGTGGGCTAGTGGAATAGCAGGCTGATGCTTCAAGCTGTTGCATGGGAGAAGTGTGTAGGGAGTGTTTTTAAGGAGTGAATGGTGAATTCCTGTTGTTCTCTAAGTACATAAACTATACAGATCCCCGGCCTTTCTCTTCTTCTCTCCTCTTTTCTCTCTCTCTCTCTCTCTTCTTTCTCTCTAATATTATCTCCTCTCCATTCTCGCTTCGTGCTCTTTCTTGTCTTCTCTCTCATCTTCTCTTCCCTTCCTTGTTTCGTCTCTTGCTACATGCTTGCACTCCCTATCCCGCCTCTATCTCTCTCTCTCTCTCTCTCTCTCTCTCGCTCTTCTCTCTCTCTTGTTTCTGTCCCTCTCTGCTTCACACTGCTTGCCCTCCCTATCCCGCCTCTATCTCTCTCTCTCTCCTCTCTCTCTTGCTCTCTCGCTCTCTCTCTCATCCATCTCTCTCTCTCTCTCTTCCCTTGTTTCTGTCCTCTTCTGTTCACTGCTTGACTCCCTACCCACGCCTATATCTCTCTCTCTCTCCCTCTTCTCTCTCTCGTCTCGCTCTCTCCGCCTCTCTCTCTCACGCTCTTCTCTCCTCTCCGGTCTCGTCTCTTGATCTCATGTGTTCATACTGAATAACATGTGACATACATGAGCAGAGTGTGTTGCTCAGACTCTGTGGTACCGGATGGCTTACCTAGAAAGAGGGACAAACACTGCCCTGAGGTGGCTGGCGGAACCAGCACCCCTGTGGAGCTGACGGAGGGGGTGGTTTTAGACAGGGGCAGCAGGGTTGTGTGTGTCCTGTGGAACAGGGGCAGAGTTCTGAGGTGAGAGCAGCAGGCTTCTCAGGCGCCTCTCTGAGGTACCCGTGAACAGCCCTGGGGAGAACACCACATTAATCTAGACACACACACCACAACCTGCAATAACCCCTGTGTGTGTGTGTGTGTGTGTGTGTGGTGTGTGTGTGTGTGTGTGTGTGTGTGTGTGTTGTGTTGTGTGTGTGTGTGTGTGTGTGTGTGTGTGTGTGTGTGTGTTAGATTCAGGTTAAAACGAGTAATCCTCTCTGTCATCAGACGTCATCTCAGTTCACCACGTGACTTCACACTCACGCCTAATGCACACACACAGATTGACTCTCACACACACTCTGACAGTCAGCATCACAGTTCATTGCTGATGAGGTGTTTGACTGGCTGCGGGAGATTGACCGAGTTGATGTGTGGTGTGTCTGTGTGTGTTCACAGGTATCACGATTGCATCTTTATCATAGTAAAGACTGAAAGAACATAGTGAAGGGAATAATAAAAGGAATGAGCTTAACATCAGCAGCAGCTGGTGTTTGACGTGTGTGTGTGTTGTGTGTGTGTGTGTGTGTGTGTGTGTGTGTGTGTGTGTGTGGTGTGTGTGTGTGTGGTTGTCTTGGTGGTGTGGTTGTTGTGTGTGTGTATTTTCGTGCTCTGCTGTTCCACTGTAAAACCACAGTAACTCTACAGCTCTCTCTCTCTCTCACCTGTTTAAAACCCCTTCACTTCAGTTGGCCCACAGAAAGTGTATGTTTACTTAGTATTTTCCAATGACAGTTGAGTGACTTGGATCTAATTAGATGTGTTGCAGCGGTCCTTGGCGTCAGTTAGGAACACACACAAATACAATGAAAGGTTTTAGTCGTTGTTATTTTGGGTGTTTTCCATCAGGTAGGGCAACTGACAGCATCTGTACTTCCTTTATTGTCTGTGATCAAAATCTCACTGTAAGTTTCCATAAAAAGAGACGAAGGGTAAAAAGAAGGATGACATTTATATGAACCAGCAGCATTTCATTGTAAGAACACACTATTTCAACTCTGCCTCTAAGAACACAGTATGTCAATGCAAATTTGTGTTTATTTGTACCTTTATTTATCTCGGCAAGTCAGCTAAAAGCAAATTCTTATTTACAATGACAGCCTACCCCGGCCAACCCCGGACAATTGTGCGCCGCCCTATGGGACTCCCAATCACAGCCGGTTGTGCTACAGCCTGGATTCGAACCAGGGTGTCTGTAGTGACGCCTCTAGCGCTGAGATGCAGTGCCTTAGGCCGCTCGGGAGCCCGGACATGTCAATGCATAGCTTTCAATTATTGAAACATCTCGTTTGGAATGTTGTTGAAGTATAACTGTGTAGCTACGGYACTCTCTCCTGTCTGTGTTTCTGACTGAAGCACAAATGAGAGCATCTTCGCTAATGTTATTATGTGAAGACATTACCATAATAGTGTTGCAGCCACAGTGTTCTTTTCCCGTTTAAAACTCTGGCTCCAGTCATTGAACCAAAGCACTTTTTAATTAGGAATTTAATGACCAATAATGCACTTGATCAGCCAGACCTAATTTCATTTAGACTCAGACCAATCAGATGAACGTTGTCACTCTCTTTGTGTCACCGGAGGGGGGCAAATTGGTCACATTCACCCATTTTGGTTTTGAATTAATAATTGTTTTCAGCGATTAAATCCGTTTTAGTATAATGTTTTGACAATTTAAATACGTATAATGTTCAGAGGAGATGTAAATAATGTTTTCTCTGCATAAAATCCAACACATTAGGATTAAGTCAATCTGAAAATGATTGTAAACATTGAAGAAAATGATATTATCCAATAAAAAAATCTGTGTTTGATAAACTTATTACTAATGACTGTGTGCAAAAATTATATATAGAATTTTATATATTACCGTTATTTTACCAGGTGAGTTGACTGAGAACACATTCTCATTTACAACAATGACCTGGGGAATAGTTATGAGACAACAAATGTGTGTGAATTGAAATGATTTATGTATGTTTATATTATTTAGCTCAGGGACTCGATCTAGCAACTTTTTGGTTACTGGCCCAATACTCTAACCACTAGGCTACCTGCCGTCTAACCGACTGATCCTGACAGATCACCACACTGCTGTTGATCTGATTCACACACTAAGTCTCATTCCCCCATAAGCACTTCTCACAGCTCAGTCACCTCTCCCCCTCTCCCTCCCTCCCTCCGTTACTCATTCACTCACTCAGTTGTCACTCTGCCCCCCTGTCTGCCTCAGTACATTTTTACAAAACTATAAACCAGCAGAGTGAGGAGCCGTCTTTCTCTCAGTCGCTCGCTCGCTCTCTGTCTCTCCCTCTCCTTCTCTCGCTCTTCCTCTCCTCATACTGAATCGGTATTAATATTCATGAATGATGGGGCGTTGTTGGGGCTGCTGATGCTCATATGCCACCTCTGTAGACTTATTTGTCTATTTAAGATGACCACGAAAAACGTAGGAATCAATCAATCCGCATCATTATTCCAATGGAAAAATGTAATGATTTATTATAGAAATATTGAAATAGCAAATGAGAGAAACAAATTGATACAATTTAACACCAACAATAAGGCATGCACTAGGGATGGGGGTGTGAGCATTTAGGTCTGGGCAGATGAGAATTTAGTCGTCATTGTGTATCTTTGTATTTGGTGTGTGGAATACTCTGTCTATCCACTGCCATGCTTAGGAAGACCTGATAACACACACCATTGTGTGGGGGAAACATGCAAATGATGCTGTCAACCTTTTCAAGGAGAGGCAGCCTGGCATACCTTAACGTTACCCTTTAAATAACGCCTGTTCTCTCATTGTCATTTGTTCAATTCCTCCTGATAGTGAGGAGAGAGAGAAGGCAGAGAAAGGCTGATATTCTCCTCTTCTGAACAGAAGCCCTATCTACAGAAGCCCTATCTAATCCCTTTTATGTTTTTCCCTGATTCCCTTTTTCCCAAATTCCGTTTTCTCCATTTTGTTTTTCCAGGTTTCTGTTTTCTCCTGGTTTTTAAAAATGTATTTTCGCTCTCAAAATCACACTTTTTAAAAATAGAAAAACAACTAAATTGGATGTTGTAAGTCCACAACAATGCTTAAACCACATCAGGATACCACTCTTTAAATTTACATTTTTGGTGTAATTACCCTTTAATTCCAGTGTGCGCCTAGCAAGAGGCAGTGTTTTTGTAGAGTACATGTGATGGTAAAGTTTGCAAAACAAAAACCCACTGGATGGATGCAAATAATCATGATCTCATTCTGCCAGGTTGGTATAGCCTACATTGTAGTTAACATTTCATTGAGAAAGCTACACAAGCTGTCACATACACAGACAGGGGGAATTCTCCCTGCCTCTTCAGAAAGTTACAGGAAGTACAAATCACTGATGCATTCTGTTCATGTCTTATGATAAACGTGGGCAAATTTAATACATGTTCAGTACATTTAGTTGATTCCCTACTAAGTTCAATACATTTTTGGAATATTGATGAAATCCGTTTTAATGTCTGGATTCCATGATTCCGTCTGTGTTCTCCGCATCGCAGATTTTATAGGGCCGCGGAAGCATCTCTCCCCATTTCATTAGGAAGAATCTACCTTCCATGCCTCCCAACTTCCTCCCTCGCTTTGCTGTCATCTGGGACGAGTTTAGAAAACTCACGCAGGAAAACCTTATCAAGAAATATTTTGGTAAACTTCAAAAAAAGGCGAATGAAGTCGGGAAAAAAAGATATGTTTGAGAAAGAGCAACCATGCACAATCTCTGGGAGACCTCCAGAAAAGGGCAAGCCAAGATTCCCAAATTAAAAAATGATAAGCAGAGAATTTTTTGGGGCTAATAAACATACCCCCGGGGGGACTCCATGCAATGGTTTCTAGTCTGACACACACACACACACACACACACACACACACACACACACACACACGTTTATTGCTCCTCTGTCTTCCATTAGAAGTATGTCGTTTTATTTTTTGTTCTCAGGATGTTGTCTGTAGATTTGATTAATTCTCGATGGCAGCAGGGCTTAATGAAAGACTGAAAATGTTTTCCCCTTCTTCTTCCTTCCTCCTTGATACACACACACATGCGCACACACATGCACACATGTACACGCACACACACGTTATTCTTTGCTTTCAGTCAGGTCTTTTTATCTAATGGATGTGTCGTACTTATCAGCAACTCTAGACACAGACCAGATCAGGGGGACTGGGAGTAATCAATTAAGTCACCCCCTCCTCTCCCCGGCTTTTTTCTCCCTCTCCCACTCCCCTCTCACCCCTGCCCTCCCGACTTCAGTTCCCAAAGGCTGTTTCCTGCCTGCCTCTCCTCACTCCGATGCACTCAGGCCCTGCCAAGACACACACTCACACAAGCAAGTGTGTGCGGCACACACACACACACACACACACAAACTAGCACCGCTGAACACTCCAGAAGGTGGGGAGGATTTAAGGATCCCGGGAAGATTAAGTGCACAGCTTAGCGCTATCTGACCGCTGTGTCTCACGCTTTTTCTTTGATTTTCTTCCCCTCCCTCTCCCTCTCTTTCCCTGTCCTCCCTCTCTCCAGGTAGCCGAGCCTAAGCGGAGTGGGTTGGGCGGACCCTCCCTCCTCCACCTCCTCCCCCCCATCCTCCTACTCCTCCAGCGTCCCGGTCCGTGCCGTGTTTGTGTCTATCCGCCGGGGTCGGCGAAGCATGCTGGCAGTATGGACGTGAAGGAACGCAGGCCCTACTGCTCGCTGACCAAGAGCAGGCGCGACAAGGAGCGGCGCTACACGGGCTCGTCCGGCGACAGTGAGGAGTGCGGCAGCGGCGGCGGCGGCGGCCCGGGGCCGAGGGTACCCACCCAGAAGTCGTACAGCTCCAGCGAGACGCTCAAGGCCTTCGACCACCAGGACTCCTCCAGACTATTGTACAGCAGCAGAGTGAAGGAGATGGTGCACCGTGAACAGGACGAGTACACCCGACAAGGTACTAGTTAGCCTAGTTAGTTATCCTCCTGCCGTTGTGCCTTTGAGCAAGGCACCTAGCATGCTCTAAGGGCGCTGCCCTGCGGCTGACCGACCGTGTAGGCAGTGCTTGAGGTGGGCCTGGTACTTACCGGTACAGAGTATCATCCGGCACCTCAATTTTTTTCTACTGCTTGAGTACTGGCACCTCTTATACCACCTTGACTATTGGCTCTAAAATATGATCACCAGGACTGGAAAATGTTAGTATGATCACCAGGACTGGAAATGTTAATATGATCACCAGGACTGGAAAATGTTAATATGATCACCAGGACTGGAAAATGTTAATATGATCACCAGTACTGGAAAATTCAATTGAGCACCAGTGCCTTTGTCATTCCACTTTAAGCTGTCTGTAGGTTTTACTCTGTAGTTACGGTCAGCTGTACCTGCTTCAACTCTTCCTTAGGTTGGCCCCTAAGAGGTGAAGTCTCTGGTTACATACGTTTACCTCAGGTGGGCCCCCTCCATGTTGACTTATGCCACCGTGCTGGGCAACAGCTCAAATGTTTACCTTAGATAAGGGATAGGGGCCGACTACTTCAACTTTAAAGTGCATTCAAGGACGCGACCCAGCCCTACCAGGAATCAGTTTCTGCGGATACGGGACGAGGTGTAATTACATTTACGGTGCACTTATGTCATGAAGAAAACGTGTTCTAGCTCTCATTACCTCTGTGGTTGGTATCTCACTAGGTGCTGGTCCTCTGTAGCTCAGCTGGTAGAGCGTAGTGTTTACAACACCAGGATAGTGGGTTCCCTTGCCGAGACCACCCGTGTGTACAAATGTATGTGTTCGCGCATGACTATAAGTGGCTTGGGATAAAAGGGGTCTGCTAAATGGTATATAATAGCTGCATGGTTAGTGTTGATCATGAACACTGAGGCTTGTCTTGCTGATAAAGAGCTCCAGGGGTAATGTGTCGACAGGTAGATGGGGGTATTGGGGTAAGGAAAGGGGTACCAGTCTGGGTAGGTTGGGGCTATGTATGACATCCTCCCCATATTAACAGACATGAGACAGATGGGGCGGCAGGTAGCCTCGAAGTTAGCGCGTTGGGCCAGTAACCGAAGGGTGCTGACAAGGGAAAAGTGTGCCCTTGAGCAAGTCTAATTGCTCCAGGGGCGCTGTACAATGTCGACCCACTTGTGTGTAACAGAACAAATATGAACACCCCCCAAATGATTATAGGGACACCCTCTCTGCCTCTCGCTGGCAGAGCTAGTCCCCTAAGTGGGCCACTCAGTCACTGGACTTTTTGGGCCACAGTGTTCGCTGGACAGACTTAGGCCCTTTATGTGTAAGTACTACACACACGCCTCTTGGCTAAGCACCTCTTTCTGTCTCCTTGCCCAGTAACTCACTTAGTACCTGCCCTCATAGGGGCTTATGGTGACACTATGCTATGCTAATATAGCTAGTAGCATTTGTTTATACTGTATGCTAATGTGGTGACACCATAGAAATAGAAGAAGTAGAACGGGTTTGGAACCTATTTGCCCTGAATGGGGATGCCCATTCTATTCATTCAAATTCTATGGGTTTGACATTGACCTTAAATGGTTTGGTCAGTTCAGAAATAATAGCGGGACAGTGTTCATTTGTGAAACTTGATGGACTAAAACTGGAATAATTAGAATTGTTGACCATCAGAGCTAAAATTAAAAACAGGGATTTTTGTAATTATTCGATCTTATAATGCACAGCGAGCGCATAGATCTGAAACTGTGTTGAACTCGTGACATGAACTGGTTTGTGGAAAGATGGAGGCAAAGCGTTTTACCAGGTCCATCCATATTTTCTATAACCATAACAAAAGTACTTTGAAGTTCATTACTAGTTCATTGATTGTTCCTCCACTCCAATTAACAATTCATAAATATTGGAGAGAAAAAAACGCCATTACTTTAATTATCTTATCATGTACATTTTCATTGCCACACTAATTGGTGCTCATTTAAAATTTATATAATTTTAATTGAACTGCAGTGACTAGCTTAGTTATGTATGTAATTAACAAGCCTTTGTAGTCACTCTTATTCCTAGATCAAAGATTGCTCCAGACAGTATTTTATCCACAGATTTAACAGTCAATATTTTATCCTTCTTACAATGTAAATGATCTTGGAGGGAATTTGGAAGATTTTTCATTTTTTTGATCAACCAATGATTTGACCGTGCTGTGAACCAATTCACAATGAGGATGACTTATATATAGCTTGAGAACAACATTTAAATAGTTGAATCTAAATGTAGTTAAATAATACTCTACCCTAAATGAGATAAAGCATGTATTTGTCTGAATCTTCGACCATTAAATATTTCAATATTTTAAAACAAAAGAAGCCATACATGTAGTTGTTGTCACTGATATGGTCATTTTACCATTGGCCTATGGAATATAAATCAGTTGCCTCTCATTGAGATACTTCTATTATGTTTATATTACAGTCATTTTCATAACTGCATAAGTAGTGTGGCATGAAACACTTTCCATTATCCCAAAAAAGAGTGAGTATTAACTAGTCTTGTAGTAAGTTATTCACCACAAATCAGCTAAGCTGGAAGAACACGTTATCAGAGTGAATGTATACTAATCTAAGGATTCAAAAGTAATATAATAACTTATTACTGAAGCAAAAATTATCACTAAATATGGTCACTGAATGATATACGATAATCACTGAATAGCGGCAGGAATCATATTTTTTACAAACATTTCACAGCATTTATAAGTCAAAAAATAAATCTGTATGTTTATATATGTTCAGGCATGTTCTTAGCCAGCCCGTTCCTATCACCACGGCAGCTAAACCCACAGAATGGAATGCAGTCTAAATCCAAATGGAAGTGTGACATAAATGTCTTTAAGCGAGAGAAAAGAGTTTAGTTTTGCAGGAAATGATTAGCGGTGGTTAAAAAAGGAACTAAATGAATTATATATCACAGACTCTATTTTTAATTGAATCATCTTTTAAAATTCCCCAACATAAAATGCAAGCCACTTCAATTGTAGTAGAATGGTTAATAGCCCCAAGAGGAAATATACAGTGTATTGTTGGCTGTAGTCATAGAGATTCTATACAATTATATAGTATTCTAATTTCATGCCTGTAGTTGTGTTGGCATATGAGGACCCAGATAATTAAATAGTTCATTTTGATCCATGGTTACTGTGTCTTGTACAATTTGTTACAAATGTAGGAAATGTTTGTACATGATTTTCTCCCAGATATTTCTAAGTACTTTGTTCGATGGCATATTCCAAATTTTTATATTAATGTTGAGAAAAAATGTAAATATGTAAAACGATACATACTAAAACTATAATATTGATACATATTATTATTATTAATACAAATATGATTATTTTATTGTTTCATTATGATTATTTGTATTATTTTGAAGTTTTCATTCATTATTAGTTCAACTAAATGAAATGTGTAGTCAGTGTATGTCAGCCATAAAAGCCTTAATGTGGAACAGTACCTTATCTCCACCCTGATGACTTCATCTGATTGTTGACGGCTGTTGTTGCTGTTTGTCTTGTTGAGGCGGCGGCGCCGCCTTTGAAGTAGTGATTTTACGCTTTCAAGGCCTTGAGATATTTATGAAATCACCAACCAGATTGGAAGTGCCTTAACTACCAGTCTGTCTGCCAGGACAACATAGCAGAGCAGAGCAGCCACCATCTTCTCTCCCATCTGCACCACATTACCCCTCCCCGAGAACACACATGCACGTGCTCCTACGCACACGCACAAACCATATTCCGTCTGCCTGCGAGAGGAAGACACTTTTAATAAGTCTCTGTACTCTACACTTGGGATTTTTATCTGTTAATACATTGAACAATATTTTGGCAAATATTCTCAAATTAATTTGGGGAGTTTCAATGAATGGTTGCCATAGAGATTGCAGTTATTTGATCATTTCTGTGCCTCCAAATGTACTGTATTTAACGTTATAGTAGTTAGGCTACTGTACCTTCTTACTTGTGTTTTTTTGCAATGCACATGAATTGTGCCTGGATTGTTTTATACAATACTAGTGGGTTTTGAATTCCTTTCAGCCTGCATAATGTTACCGCATTAGATATAACCAAAGTACAGCCACATATGAGATCAATCATTAACACAGCTACCTCTGCCAAATCTCTCTCTCTCTCTCAGTTGATAAGTTGCAGACAGTATGTGTATTTGCTTCATGTGTTGTAAATGATTGCTATGTACCCAGAGCCCCTCCGGTGATGTTTGCCGTTTCCTACGCGCCAGCCAACATTAGTAACCCGCAAGTAACGCTTTTATAGGGCATTTATCGTTGGGCCTTGTGGGCTTGGCGTTGTGCCCTCCTGCACTGAAACAGTGGCTAGCTCAATAGGCCGTTCCAAGGTGCTCTTTGTTGTTGAGTTTTGCTTTAGCATTATGCAATTTGTTAGCACTCCCCACTGGCACCGACGTCAATTCAGCGTCTATTCCACCAACGTAATTTCATTGAAGCTACGTAGAAACAACGTTGATTCAATCAGTTTGCGCCCAGTGGGCCAGCACTGATGTGCCCTTTATGGTTTCGCTTTATGTTAGCATGGTTCGAACCTTGTTTTTGTTATGCTAACGAGTTCAGTTTGAGCTGCGGAATGCGTTCCTCTCTGCCTAAGCAAAATGGGCTGTATCATAGCATGCTATTTTCCGCTACAGCATTAGGCCTATGTGTTGTTTCAGTTGTGTTTCAGCGATGATATGTTTTGCTTTAGGAAACTATAGATTCCACTTCGGGTGTTTTGTTTTGCGTTGGATATTTCTTTAGCGTTTGGCTCGCTCCTCCAACGCGGTATAAATTGCATTTAGCAAGTCGTGTTTCATTGAAGTATGTATCGTTTTAGTGGTTTCGTCATGCACTACTTCAGTCTTTAGAGCAGGGGGTAGACTAGCAGATTTTTATCGGAGCGGATGGTCGGGTGGCCGGAACCTAATTACCATAATTGGTCAAGCATATTGACGACAACTAAGCCCTAAAAGAGATTGGATTTGAAATAACAATCCTTTCATACCGTGATGACATTGAGACACGATCACGTGTCCCTTCTATTCGTGGGAATGCTTAGGAACAGATTTGCTAAATTAAACAAATTTGCTCTGAATTACTGGTGATTTTAGTCTTCAGGGGGCCCCATAAAATAAAAGTTGAGGGTGTCTCCCTCCGTTTGATAATGAGAGTTGTCCATTAGGGCGTTGGTCCTATGGTGCTGAAAAGATGGGGGGTTTTGCTAACTGCTAGCATGTTGTTAGCTAGTCAGGCCTGGTTTGGTAAGACACAATGGTCGGGGTCCTGGGAGTCCAGCGTGGGATCCTGGGTAACAGAATGTTAAGCCCCTGCAGTTATCTGAGAGTCAGATGAAACCTGATAGTCCCTTTTCTGGACTTCTAGGAGCTAGCGCTGTTTACAGTGTGTTTTGACTGGGGATTTGAGGTCAGTTGATACTGCACCCCACCAACCCCCATCACGAAAAAAAAAGTCAGCACTGGATTTGTTTGTGTTTTCTCTTTCTTTTTAAGCCCATGCAGGATATTTTTTGCTCAACATCTCCAGTCCAAATGCCTCCCCAGATGCTAGCTAGGCCCCATTTACCATTTAATTTTGTTAGCACCTGGGAGATGGCTCTCCCCCTTCGTCCCAAATGGCACCATATTCCCCCAAATATAGAAATTGTTGGTCCCATGTTTCATGAGCTGAAATAAAAGATCCCATACATTTTCCATATGCACCAAAAGCTTATTTCTCTCAAATTCTGTTCACAGATTTGTTTACATCCCTGTTACTGAGAATTTCTAATTTGCCAAGATAATCCATCCACCTGACAGGTTTGGTATATCAAGAAGCTGATTAAGCAGCATGATCATTACGCAGGTGCACCTTGTACTGCGGACAATACAAGGCCACAATTTTTTTTGCCGTTTTGTCACAACACAATGCCACAGATGTCTCAAGTTTTCATTTAGCGTGCAATTGGCATGCTGACTGCAGATAGTTCCACCAGAGTCGTTTTAGAGAATTTGGCAGCACGTCCACCCGGCCTCACAACCGCAGACCACGTGTAACCACACCAGCCCAGGACCTCCACATCTGGCTTCTTCACCCACAGGATTGTCTGAGACCAGCTTCCCAGACAGCTGATGAACCGAAGAATTTCTGCACAAACTGTCTCAGGGAAACCGTCTCAGGGAAGCTCATCTGCGTGCTCGTCATCCTCACCAGGGTCTTGACCTGACTGCAGTTCAGCGTCGTAACTGACTTCAGTGGGCAAATGTTCACCTTCGATGGCCACTGGCTGGAGAAGTGTGCTCTTCACGGATGAATCCCTGTTTCAACTGTACTGGGCAGATGGCAGACAGCGTGTATGGCGTCGTGTGGGCGAACGGGTTGCTGATGTCAATGTTGCGGCAGGTAGCCTAGTGGTTAAAGCATTGGGCCAGTAACTGAAAGGTTGCTGAAAAGGTACAAATCTGTCATTCTGCCCCTGAACAGGGCAGTTAACCCACTGTTCCTAGGTTGTCATTGTAAATAAGAATTTGTTCTTTACTGACTTGCCTAGTTAAATAAAAAAACAGAGTGCCCCATGGTGGGGTTATGGTATGGGCAGGCATTAGCTACGAACACAATTGCATTATATCGATGGCAATTTGAATGCACAGAGATACCGTGATGAGATCCTGAGGCCCATCGTCGTGCCATTCATCCACCGCCATCACCTCATGTTTCAGCATGATATTGCACAACCCCATGTCACAAGGATCTGTACACGATTCCTGGAAGCTGAAAATGTCCAAGTTCTTCCATGGCCTGCATACTCACCAGACATGTCTCCCATTGAGCATGTTTGGGGTGCTCTGTATCGACGTGTACGACAGCGTGTTCCAGTTCCCGCCAATGTCCAGCAACTTCACACAGCCATTGAAGAGGAGTGGGACAACATTCCACAGGCCGTAATCAACAGCCTTATCAATTTTATACGAAGGAGATGTGTCACGCTGCATGAGGCAAATGGTGGTCACACCAGATACTGACTGGTTTTCTGATCCACACCCCTACCCTTTTTTAAAAGGTATCTGTGACCAACAGATGCATATCTGTATTCCCAGGCATGTGAAATCCATAGACAAGGGCCTAATGAATTTAATTCAATTGACTAATTTCCTTATATGAACTCAGTAAAATTGTAGAAATTGTTGCATGTTACGTTTATATTCTTGCTCAGTATATATAGCCATCTATCTATCCATCTGCCACTGGTCAAATACAACTAAGGCTGGGGAGGGAGGGAGAGGGTCTGTCTGTCCGGTTCTCAGTGATAGGATGGATCTGAGGGTCGGGGGGGCTGGAGGTCAGAGGGGCGGGTGATATTAGGGCTGAGAATTACCAGGGACCTCACGTTACGATATAGTCACTATACTTAGGTGCTGATACCATATGTATTGCGATTTGATACTGTGGTTGTATTGTGATGTGTTGTTCCAGACATATTGCTCGCTATATGTCTGCTGCAGAGAGACATAGAGAGAGCAGGAGAAAAGACACGTTAAGAAAAACAAATCAGTTATGGAATATGGTTTTGGTGCAGGTACAGCCAACTATCGTAAAATGATATCGTCAAAAATAATATCTGGATATGTACCTGTATAGGTTTTTCCCCCCATCACTCGGAGATAGAGGTTTTAATGTGACAGATGATCTGTTAGTGACAGGGTTCAAGGTGTTTTGTCTTTACTGCCAGTCTGTACCCCCTGTGTTCTCCTGTAAAAGGCCACTGAATTGGTTTTCCTGGTAAATGTTAGCTCTCTTAAATATCTCTGAAATACTTGACATTTAGAATAAAAGACTCCAGCGCCTCTCTTATTGAAACTATTGATGTCCTCAACCTTGTTCTTTGTGAARGAGTCTTTAAGATCCTCCATCTTGTTTCCTCTCCTCTCTCAAAACTCCCTTTATTCTACCCTGTACTTCCTGTATTCTCTTGTGAAGGGGCACTCCTATCTCTTGTGAAGGGGCACTCGTTTTTCCTTTGGAAGACATTTATTGGACCGAGTAAACATGTTCAGGGCTCTAGTGTGTGATGACTTCTTATCTCGTTTCCTCTCCTCTCAGGGCAGAACTTAACCTGAGACAACTGGGGATCTGCGAGCCGTCCACGGCGCCGCGGCCTGGCCTTCTGCTCCGAGATGGGCCTCCCCCACCGCGGCTATCAGTCGCGCCGGCTCCGACGTGGACACCGAGAACGAGGCGTGTGATGTCACCGGAGCGCGCCATGCGGCTGTGGGCGCGTGGGTGAAGTCGGGCGGACGAGAACTCGTGCCTGTCACAGCCGTCCAACCGGCCCTGACCTCACCGACACAGAGCACGAAAAACAAGTCGGACACAGATAATGGTGAGTCCGGTCGGTGTTCACAAACACACCTTTTTATTATCTCTCTCTTTTATCTCTCCTTCCTTGGCTCGGGAGCGTGCACGTGCTCAAATCGTGCACCACTCCCGGCACGTCCACTGACGATGAGATCGGTGATTGAAAACACGGTTGTTGGGAAAGAATGTTGAATGAGAGTTGGTGTCGCTCAGCGTTCTTTCCTCTTGTGACCACTTCACTTGAGAAGATGCAGCTGTGAACTTGACAATGAGAGATTTGAGGGAACTCAAGAATTAGTGTGAGTGTGAATGGGTGCGT
Source organism: Salvelinus sp. IW2-2015 (assembly GCF_002910315.2). Taxonomy (NCBI): domain Eukaryota; kingdom Metazoa; phylum Chordata; class Actinopteri; order Salmoniformes; family Salmonidae; genus Salvelinus; species Salvelinus sp. IW2-2015. The sequence continues at coordinate 62,147 of NW_019942929.1, forward strand.
TAAGTGTATGTCGGCATGTTCATTGAAGCCCACTGATTGGTGAAGGTGAAGAGTTAACCCCAAGGCGTGGTGACAGACAGAGCAAAGCACGTGTTGCTCTAGCGAATGTTGGATTATGACTCTCAGGGTTTGACTTTGTTCTGGAGCGAAATGAGGAGAGAGAGAGAGAGAGAACCCTGTCGGCTGCCCTCTGCTCCCTCTCTCTCTCCGAGCTGCCAACCTTTTTTTTGATTAAGTTTCCCCAGGTGGCCCTAGAGCGCCATCACATATAGCTTTGTGACTTGTCCTGTCTCTGTCCCTCTCTGTATTTCTCTGTCTCTCTAATCTCTCTCTGTCTCTCGTCTCTCTCCCTCTCTCTCTCTCGCCTCTCTCTCTCTCTCTATCTCTTCTCTCTCTCTCTTCCCTCTCTCTCTCTCTCTCTCTCTGTCTTTCTGTCTCTCTCACTCCCACATTTACCCCTTTTCCCTCACAGCCATTTATATCAGCTCCATCCTTGCTCCTCTCTCCCATCTGCCCTTTCTCCTTCTCTCTCTGCCCCCCCCCCCCCCAGCTCTTCTCCTTCTCTCTCTCAGGTTCACCTAGCCAAGTGGAAGCTCACACAAAGGTTGATTAGCAGGCCATGGCGGTTTGAAGTGCACATGTGTGAGGTTTGAACGAGAGGAGGAGCGACACTCTTCTTTCGCTCTCTCGCTCTTCTATCGCTCTCACCCCGTCTCCTCTCTCTCGTTCCTCTATCGCTCTCACCCCATCTCCTCTCTCAGAGCGACCATGACTTTTTCGTTTTGTGTTATTTTTCAAAGAGCACTTGTGTGACAGGTGCCGTTTTATGGCACTCTAAACCATCGAGTTTTGAAAGCATTTTATTGCATTGCTCCGACACCCACAAATGTTATTTTAGTATCTCCATTTTATTTATGTTTCTTTCGATCGTATAGAATGGAAATGTGTCAAACTATTGGGAGTAAGAAAATGACAACGTAAGAACAAACCTGCTGACAATGTCAGATTCGTACCTTTAAAGACATTAAATRAAAAATATTTTAATGAACATAATTAACGATAACATTTTTACCTGCATCTTCATGAAACTACATTCATTAGTCTGTCTCTAGACACCTCGGCTTACAGGTGCTGGGCTAACCTTTAAAATGTAGACGTTACAAAGCTGTTGGAGGACTCGAATCCCGACGGATCTAGTGATATAAAGTTCTTATGTAACCACTTCCATTAGGAGTTCCTATCCCTTCATTAACACCTCTTTGGTTTAATTAAGAACAGAAAAAACAACAAAGTGCTGAAGTTGTGCGTTTATATATTACATTAGAATGTGCGTTTGCCCCCAGAGTATAGACAGGCCCAGCTAGGAGGACATTAGTAGTGGTTCAAATAGATTTGGTCTGAAAATAGTTGATGTTAGGAAAAGGAGTTCAGCTGTTATTGTGCTGGTGTGTGTGTGTGTGTGGGTGTGTGTGTGTGGGGGGGGGGGTATATGTGTGTGTATAAGCCTCTCAGACAGGTTCTGAGTGTCATGTTTGCATTGAGGCCTGGCTATTGTTTAGGTCTGGTGTTCAACAGTGTTGCAGTGAATCTGCAGTTGTCTCGTTAAACTAGGACATATGCTGTAGGTGTTCCAGTTCCCCAGCTAACAGCTAACCAGTGACAGGTGTGGCCCTGCAAAATGCACAGATTGCACAGAGACGAGAACGAGCTCATGACATTAAACAGAGTGGTATGGATAGAGTGGGTGTGTGAGTGCACTGTGGTGGCACCTGGAATTTTTAGTTTAAAGATCCAGCCGAGAAGAAGATCCTCTCTCAGAAGTAGGGGGCTGTGAAATCCAAGGCGGCTGGGCCACGGACCCCCCTGTCTATTCACTTTAAAGGCATCCACCCACACACACACGAAGACGCACACAGACACACACTCTCCCCTGTCCCTTCCCCAGCCATGTCAAAAGGCTTCCTGTTTACATGTGCTTGGCGTCTCACGTAGCCAGAGGCGTGGAAGAGAGTGTGTCCAAACGATTGACACACTGTTTGGTTTTCTTCTCCACCCCTCCCTCTGTCCTTCGCTCCTTCTCAAGGTAAAAGCTTGTCAGCACCCAAAGCTGGTGAGGTCATTGAAATTCCAAATAAGGAGTTACAGCCAGTATCAGAATGGTTATTCAATAATAAACTGGTCTTAAATACGGTTAACACTAAAAGCATTGTATTTGGTTCAAGGCGTTCTCTAAAGCTCATCTGGAGTTGTGTATTAATGGTGTTCAATTTGAGAATTTTGGGAAGATGAACTCCTAGGTATAATTTTGGAAGGTCAATAATCATGGTCAAGTCATATTGACAAAGTTGTCGTGAAGATTGGAAGAGGTATGTCTGTTATTAAAACACGTTTTGCGTTTTTTACACGAACACCAACTGTACTAGTTGTTCAGGCTTTGAGCTTGTCTCATCTTGATTACTGTCGTGTAATATGGTCAAGTGCAGCAGAGAAAGACCTAGCAAAGCTGCAGCTGGCTCAGAGCAGAGCAGCACACCTTGCCCGTAATTGCACATACAGAACTAACATCAACAGCATGCAGGCCAGTCCTTCCTGGTTCAGGGTTCACGAGTGATTAACTGCTTCTCTTCTAGTTTTCAGGAGAAATATTACTGTGAGAAAAATTCCAGATTGTCTGCGGAATCAAAAATCATTCAGCTCAGACACCAATACATACCCTACAAGACATGCCACCAGGGGTCTCTTCAAGTCCAAAACAAATTCATTCAGCTCAGACACCAATACATAACCTACAAGACATGCCACCAGGGGTCTCTTATACAGAGCCGTGATGCATGGAACCCTTCCAGCTCAGTTACTTTTTCTATAACGTTGTATTTTACATTTGTGGACTGTCCTTGTCTTCAGTGTATCAGTGTTCTGTTACTTGTCATGTTTGAAGTTTTGTGGACCCCAGGAAGAGTAGCTGCTGCTTAGCAAGAGCTAATGGGGATCCGAATGAATCGAAACAAAAGCTAAAGGTCCACCTTTTGAACTTTTCACCAGTCGACCGACAGTAAAGTTCAAACGCACACACACAGCTCCCATACACACCACACACACACACGACACACACACACACACACACACACACACACACACACACACACACACACACACACACACCACACACACAACACACACACACACACACACACACACACACCACACACACACACACACACACACTCACTGTAAGACATTACACGGTTCCTGTGGCTTACACGACGGGGCTACCAGCCCACTTTACTCTGCCTGACAACCGTTGACAACTTCAAACGTTCCAGGAACTAATTCCATTTAGGATAGTCAGGATAAAGGCAGGATAATCTAATGCGGTCTGTGACCAACCGCGGAGGAAGGAGCGGCCTTCATCCCTCCGTCCCTCCGTCTGTTTCTGTCACACTCCTCTTTTCATTATTGTTCCTCGGGGAAGTTTTCCTCTCTCTTTTGACCTGTTTTAACTTTCTGCCTTTTTCCACTTTAGCAAATAACCCATATGGCATCAAGTAAATACACACCAAACCAGAACAAAACAGGATGAAACTTTTCATGGTGTCCCTACTCCCTAGCCTATGTCTCTGTGTCTTATGACTAGCGTTTCTGTAACCGAGACACAACCCTGGGAGGACACAGGAGTCACCTGAGCACCGTGCTCTGCTGTGTGGTTCTTTGTTGTGGTAGGGAGACGATGGGAAGAGAAGGAGACAGAAAACAAAGAGCGAGAAAGMGAGACGGAACACAAAAGAGACGTCTCTGGAGTTTGTGTTTCCTGGGGGAACCTGAGATGAGGATGCGCCCTTCCGCCCTCCTTGCCCGCCCCAACCCCCTCGTGCCCACCGGTACCCAGGAGTACCGCGCCTGCCACCCGCCATGAGCCACAGGAGACAGGCACCGGGTTAGGCATGAAAGAGAGAGAGAGAGAGAGAACATGGGCGAGAGAAAGAAGAGATCTGACCGCACACACGTCTTCTGTTTCTCACGTCTCTTGTGGATTGGGCTGTAAGCTGTCTGGGGAGAAACCAATCAAACAATCAGCTCACTGGAAAACCTCAGTGGAGTCACCTAACTCCATYATTCTRTCTCSCTGCTGTCTCCCTTCAGCTGGCCTATCTTAAAAACGGAGACGAAAAACAGTTAAGAATTGTGCAGAAGTGTTAGTAGTTTACATTTCAGAGGTTTTTCTCAATAATAAAAACAAAAATTAAGATCCACAGGAATGTACATGCGCGCGCACGCACGCACGCACGCACGCACGCACGCACGCACACACACACACACACACACACACACTGCTTAAAATAAGTCCAACGTCATACAATAAACATGGCTCACAGCTCGTTCATGTTGTGTGTGTTTTCCCACAATTGTCTAGGACAGGTATTCCCAAACTAGGAGGAAATGCCGCCAAATAAAAATGTGATTCACATTTTTTTTWAAATAATAATAGTGATTTTTTTACACTTTTTTCCTTCACATTTTCAAACAGTCCATTCAGTAAGGCCCGCGTTCATAGAGACACATACCAGCTCTACTGGTAGTACTGCTACTACCAGCAGTACTATACCTGCACCACTATACCTGCACCTATCGACGACACAAGTTGTTCCGCTTCCACGAGCCCATCCAATGCTAACATCAGTAATTCTACATTTGTTGCTAGCCCAGCTAGCATGGACACTGACAGTTGTGAATCTGATGCAGCCGAAGAGCTACTGCCCCCTTACCTGGAAAAGCACCAACAGACAGGGACGTTGGACCATTGAAGAGGCTCAAATATGATGAGAACTACATTGATTTGGGGTTCACTTATATTGGGAGTAGTGCCTTTCCTTATATGTGCAAAAGTACTATCTCACAACACGATGAAACCTTCACTCTTGCGGTGACATTTAGAAATAAACCATGCCATTTTTGGAGCGAGAATTAAGATGACTTTCGAGTAGTAAGACATGTATAAAAGCAACAGATATCATTAATAAGAAGGGGCTAGAAGCGTCTTATATGGTGAGCTACCGAGTGGCTAGGACAGGCAAGCCCCATACTATTGTGGAGGACTTAATTCTTAATTCTTCCTGCTGCTGCAGATATGGCTGGGACAATGCTGGGGGAAAAGGCCAAACAAACTATACAGACAATGCCTTCATCAAACTAAGAACAGATATAGCCCTTGGTTCACCCCAGACTTGACTGCCCTTGATCAGCACAAAAACATCCTGTGGCGTTCTGCATTAGCATCGAATAGCCCCCGCAATATGCAACTTTTCAGGGAAGTCAGGAAGCAATATACTCAGTCAGTTAGGAAAGCTAAGGCTAGCTTTTTCAAACAGAAATTCGCATCCTGTAGTACTAATTCCAAAAAGTTTTGGGACACTGTAAAGTTCATGGAGAATAAGAGCACCTCCTCCCAGCTGCCCACTGCACTGAGGCTAGGAAACACTGTCACCACCGATAAATCTACGATAATCGATCATTTCAATAAGCATTTTTCTACGGCTGGCCATGCTTTCCACCTGGCTACCCCTACCCCGGCCAACAGCTCAGCACCCCCTGCAGCAACTTACCCAAGCCCCCCACTTCTCCTTCACCCAAATCCAGACAGCTGATGTTCTGAAAGAGCTGCAAAATCAGGATCCCTACAAATCCACCTGGACCTCTCTTTCAAAAATGATCCGCTGAAATTGTTGCAACCCCTATTACTAGCCTGTTCAACCTCTCTTTCGTATCGTCTGAGATGCCCAATGATTGGAAAGCTGCCGCGGTCATCCCCCTCTTCAAAGGGGGAGACACTCTAGACACAAACTGTTATAGACCTATGTCCATCCTGCCCTGCCTTTCTAAAATCTTCGAAAGCCAAGTTAACAAACAGATCACCGAAATTTAGAATCCCACCGTACCTTCTCCACTATGCAATCTGGTTTCCGAGCTGGTCATGGGTGCACCTCAGCCACACTCAAGGTCCTAAATGATATCATAACGGCCATCGATAAAAGACAGTACTGTGCAGCCGTCTTCATCGACCTGGCCAAGGCTTTCGACTCTGTCAATCACCGCATTCTTATCGGCAGACTCAATAGCCTTGGCATCTCAAATGACTGCTTCGCCTGGTTCACCAACTACTTCTCAGATAGAGTTCAGTGTGTCAAATCAGAGGGTCTGTTGTCCGGGCCTCTGGCAGTCTCAATGGGGGTGCCACAGGGTTCAATTCTCGGGCCGACTCTTTTCTCTGTATATATCAATGATGTCGCTCTTGCTGCTGGTGATTCTCTGATCCACCTCTACGCAGACGACACCATTCTGTATACATCTGGCCCTTCTTTGAACACTGTGTTAACAAACCTCCAAACGAGCTTCAATGCCATACAACACTCCTTCCGTGGCCTCCAACTGCCTTTAAATGCTACTAAAACTGAATGCCATGCTCTTCAACTGATTGCTGCCTGCACCCGCCCGCCCGACTAGCATCACTACTCTGGACGGTTCTGACGTAGAATATGTGGACAACTACAAATACCTAGGTGTCTGGTTAGACTGTAAACTCTCCTTCCAGACTCACATTAAGCATCTCCAATTCAAAATTAAATCTAGAATCGGCTTCCTATTTCGCAACAAAGCCTCCTTCACTCATGCTGCCAAACATACTCCCGTAAAACTGACTATCCCACCGATTCTTGACTTCGGCGATGTCCTTTACAAAATACCCTCCAACACTCTACTCAACAAATTGGATGTATTCTATCTCAGTGCCATCCATTTTGTCACCAAAGCCCAATATACTACCCACCACTGCGACCTGTATGCTCTCGTTGGCTGGCCCTCGCTACATATTCGTCGCCAAACCCACTGGCTCCAGGTTATCTATAAGTCTTTGCTAGAAAAGCCCCGCCTTATCTCAGCTCACTGGTCACCATAGCAACACCCACCCGTAGCACGCTCTCCAGCAGGTATATTTCACTGGTCACCCCCAAAGCCAACACTTCCTTTGGCCGCATTTCCTTCCAGTTCTCTGCTGCCAATGACTGGAACGAATTGCAAAAATCACTGAAGCTGGAGTCTTATATCTTCCTCTCTAACTTTAAGCATCAGCTGTCAGAGCAGCTTACCGATCACTGTACCTGTACACAGCCAATCTGTAAATAGCACACCCTACTACCTCATCCCCATATTGTTACTTATCCTCTTGCTCTTTTGCACCCCAGTGTCTCTACTTGCACAGCATCATCTGCACATCTATCACTCCAGTGTTTATGCTAAATTGTAATTTTTTTCGCCTCCTTGGCCTATTTATTGCCTTACCTCCCTACTATTCTACATTTGCACACACTGTATATAGATTTTTCTATTGTGTTATTGACTGTACATTTGTTTATGTGTAACTCTGTGTTGTTTTTGTCGCACTGCAGTTGTAAATGTTGTAAACTTGTTCTCAACTGGCCTACCTGGTTAAATAAATGTTTTTTACATTGTGGTGAGTTATTCACAATATTTGATGAACAAATAAGGTTTTATATGTAAAATGGTTAAATAAAGCGCAAAATTATTGATTATTATTATATTATTATTTGTGCCCTGGTGCTAAAAGAGCTCTTTGTTACTTCCCACGAGCTGGGTTGTGAAAAAAACTCACACTCATTAAATGTATCATATAGTGTGTGTGTGGCAGGCTTACAATGATGGCAAAAAAAACAACATTTGAGAGTGCGCTGACCCTGGTGCTTGAGGGGGTACCCAGCTGGAGGTTGAATGTATGAAGGGGTACGGGACTATAAAAAGTTTGGGAACCACTGGTTTAGGAGATCATTGTATTATCACACACGCACACGCACGCACGCACGCACGCACGCACGCACGCACGCACGCACGCACGCACGCACGCACGCACGATATTTTTGACCTTGCTTTCCTCCAGCATCTCACAAGTCCTTTGCTGTTGTTCTTGGATTTGATTTTCACTTTTCGCACCAAAGTACGATTCATCTCTAGGAGACAGAACGGATCTCCTTCCTGAGCGGTATGAGGGCTGCGTGTTCCATTTGTTGTATACTTGCGTACTTTGTTGTACAAATGAACGTGGTACCTTCAGGCATTTGGAAATTGCTCCCAAGGATGAACCAGAGTTGTGGAGGTCTCCGAATTGTTTTTCTGAGGTCTTGGCTGATTTCTTTTTGATTTTCCCATGATGTCAAGCAAAGAGGCACTGAGTTTTGAAGGTAGGCCTTGAAATACATCCACAGGTAGAACTCCAATTGACTCAAATGATGTCAATTAGCCTATCAGAAGCTTCTAAAGCCATGACATCATTTCTCTGGAATTTTCCAAGCTGTTTAAAGGCACAGTCAACTTAGTGTATGTAAACTTCTGACCCACTGGAATTGTGATACAGTGAATTATACGTGAATAATCTGTAAACAATTGTTGGAAAAATTACTTGTGTCATGCACAGAGTAGATGTCCTGACTGACTTGCCAAAACTATTGTTTGTGGAGTGGGTTGAAAAAACGAGTTTTACTGACTCCAACCTAAGAGTATGTAAACTTCCCACTTCAACTGTACATGAACAGGATCTAGATATATACCCCTCCCAATAGAACAGCTCATTCATTAAATACCAGTCACCAGACGTCAGACACCAGGCCCATCCCAGCCTCTTTATTCCCTGTGTGTGTGTGTCTGTGTGTCTTTTGTGTGTGTGTGTGACGTGAGCCGTGTTGTATTTAATAACTGTCCTGTCAGATTACGCCCCAAATGGCACCATATATCCCTTTATAGTGCACTACTTTCGACCACGACCCATAGGGCTCTAGGTGAAAGTAGTGCACTACCAAGGGAGTAGGGTACCATTTGGGGCTCAGCCAGGTTTATTGCACTAACATCTGTTTGCGTTGCCGACAATTAATAATTAATCAAATCTCCCCGAGGATGATGGAGAGGGAGAAACAAGACAAACCATTTTAAATATGGTTTTAATCAGTAGCTGGGAGGCAGAGGTCACACAACACACAACACACACACACAACACACATACACACACACACACACACACACCACACCACACACACACACGCTGCTTAAATTAAAAAAGTCCAACGCCACATACAAACATGGCTCACAGCTCTTTAAATCTTGTGTGTGTTCCCACAACTGCTCTTGGAGATCATGATATTATCACACACACACACACACACACACACACAGACAGACAGGGAACGTCTGCTTAGTTAAAACCCAGAGGCTGAACATGCAGGTAGGCTGATGCGTAATATTAAACTAGAATACATGCTATTGGGAGTGTGAAGCTGACCTCCCAGGAAGAGAGCAGTCTGCTGAGCGGCACTGGAAACTGTTTCCATCTATGTATATATATATACTTATA
>NW_019942929.1:71580-99330 GCF_002910315.2 Salvelinus sp. IW2-2015
ACACACACCACCACACACACACACACACACACCACACACACACACACACACACACACACCACACACACACACACACAACACACACCACACACACACACCACACACACACAACACACACCACACACCGGATCCTACCCCCCTCCCTTTTCCCGCTGGCCATAATCGGGATCTAACCTACAAAGATGACCGGTTAAAAATGCTTTATGGTAGAGGTCTGTGCTTCCACTATTTAACAAGATTTTAAAAATATGTGTCAACAGCAATCTAAATCCTGTGAAATATCTTAACCGGACTTAGCTCAGCCTGGACCACTACTGTCAGCTAGTTATCCCTCAGGGTCTGTGGCAGCCTGGACCCAGTCTCAGCTACTGTGCAGCAGTTATCCCCAGGATTTTTGGCAGCCTGAACCTCAGTCTCAGCTACTGTTATCAAGTTATCCCACAGACTTGGGCAGCCTGGACCCTCATCCCAGCTACTGTCAGCTAGTTATCCCCCAGGATCTATGGCAGCCTGAGACCCAGTCTCAGCTACTATCAGCCAGTTATCCCCCAGGATCTATGGCAGCCTGGACCCAGCTCCAGCTACTATCAGTCAGTTATTCCCCCAGGATCTATGGCAGCCTGGACCCAGTCATAGCTACTATCAGCTATTATCCCCGAGGATCTGTGCAGCCTGGACCCTCAGTCTCAGCACCCTCAGCTAGTTATCCCCATTATCGGTCAGCCTGGACCCTCAGTCCCAGCTACTGTCAGCTATTATCCCCCAGGATCTGTGTCAGCCTGGACCCTCAGTCTCAGCTACTATCAGCTAGTTATTTCCCCCAGGATTTTTTGCAGCCTGGACCAGTCTCAGCTACTATCAGCTAGTTATCCCCCAGGATCTATAGGCAGCCTGGACCCTCAGTCACCCAGTATATCAGCTAGTTATATCCCCCAGGATCTGTGCAGCACTGGACCCAGTCTCAGCTACTATCATGCTATTATCCCCAGAGATCTATAGCAGCCGGACCCTCAGTCTCAGCTACTATCAGCTAGTTTATCCCCCAGGATTATAGCAGCCTGGACCCCCAGTCTCAGCTACTGTCAGCTAGTTATCCCCCCAGGATCTGTTGCAGCCTGGACCCAGTCTCAGACTACTGTCAGCTAGTTATCCCCCAGGATCTTTGTCAGCCTGGACCCTCAGTCCAGCTACTAATCAGCTAGTTTCCCCCAGGATCTGTTGCAGCTGACCCTCAGTCTCAAATATGTTATCCACCACGATTCTGTGTCAGCCTTGGACCCTCTTCTCAAATAGTTATTCCCCAGAATCTATGGCAGACAGTAGTAACACAGTGCAGGGACTCACACAAGCACACACTAGACACATGCCACGACAGAACACACGCACACCACAGTACGATAAACACCCCACAGACACACACTCTAATGCTCACCATTTTCTGTCCTTGTATCAGTGTTTTGTATTGTCATGTTGGTGATATGTTGTGGACCCAGGAAGAGTAAACGCTTGGAACGCCGCAACATGGGGATTCAAAGTAAACCACTAAACTTGTTGTAATACATGTCACTACAGGGTGTTTGCTAGGTAAAAACTCTCACTCTACTGCAGGATTCCTGAAGACAGTTTGATTGATTAATTAAGGTTGCACCATGAAATATCCTAATTTGTTCTTTGAAAATATACTACTTGTATATCAGTGGAGTCCAGGGACTGTGTTCACTCTACTCCATTCCCGCTGTTTCAGAAATAGATCGTCCCAAATGTTTATCAAATATTTATTATTTCTCATCATTCAGGCCCTATGTGTACACATTAACGAAACAACGCTATCCTCCTCAGTTACTAAGTGTCCAAGTCAATCCATTCGTGCTCTTACCCTGTAGGCTAGACAACAACAGAGCCCCCAAAAACAGCTCAGGAATCTTCACACAGAATTACTTTTGTGATCGTGTGAAAAAGAGAGGCACTGAAAGTGTAGCCTGACCGCTGCCGGGCCGCAGTCTCAGGGGTTAAAGTAGAGCTGGGGAGTCACAACACACAACACACACACACACCACACACACCACACACACACACCACACACAACACAACACGACTAGGGTTGTTGTTCCTTAGGGTAGTGACCCAGGAACTTTCCCAGTGTGTCAGCATCGATGGGTTTCTCTTTGTTCAGGAGATATCTGAGGCTACTGACCACTTTCACCCTGATCAACAGACAACGCAGCATGTGAACTGAAACCCAACACTTCCTGTGTCCTGTCAGTTGGCTGTGGAGCTGGGCAAGGGGGGGGACGGAGGAGACTCTGACTGGGATGGGGATTGGGGGCGGGAGTATGACTGGGATGGGACTATGGGGACGGGGAGACCTGACTGGGGATGGGACTGTGGGGCGGGGATATGACTGGGATGGGGACTGTTGGGGCGGGGGGTATGACTGGGAGGGGGACTGTGGGGGCGGGGATATGACTGGGGATGGGGACTGTGGGGCGGGGAGACCTGACTGGGATACGGATGGGGATGAGATGTGATGTGCCACTCCTTATTACATTAAAGACAGAAACCAAGGCACACAATGTATTTCAACAAACTCACACCACACACTTACCTACACAGAGGCATAAGAGGCTATCACACAGGAGGCATTAGAGGCTGTCACACAGAGGCATAAGAGGCTGTCACACAGAGCATAAAGGCGTTACAAAGGCATAAGAGGTTATCCCACAAGAGGCTATCACGAAAGGCTATCCACACAGAGCATAGACACTTTGCACAGAGGCGTAACAGAGGCATATCGCCACCAGAGGGCGTAAGAGGCGATCGCACAGAGAGGTATAAGAGTGCTATCTCGCACAGAGGCGTAAAGAGCTAACAGTATGCTATGCGAGTAATGAACAAAGATGGCATCAAGAGGCTATCTCAGGCAAGAGGCATAAGAGGCTATCACACAGAGGCGTAAGAGGCTATCGCACAGCGTTAAGAGGCTATCGCAGAGAGCATAAGAGGCTATCACACAGAGGCATAAGGCTATCACAACAAAGGCATAGAGACAAAGGCAATCACACTCACACCATGCAGTTGAAGTCGGAAGTTTACACAACAACCTTAGCCTAAATACATTTAAACTCAGTTTTCACAATTCGCGACATTTAATCAGAGTAAAAAGTCTCTTTCTTTTAGGTCATTAAATCACCACTTTATTTTAAGAATGTAAAGTCAGAATAATATAAGAGAGAATGAATTTATTTCAGCTTTTATTTCTTTCATTCACTTCCCGATGGGTCAGAAGTTACATTACACTCAATTAGTATTTGGTAGCATTGCCTGTAAAATTGTTTAACTTAGGTCAAACATTTCAGGGAGCCTTCCACAAGCTTCCCACAATAAGTTGGGTGAATGGTTGCCATGTCTCCAGACAGAACTGTTGTAACTGAGTTCGAGTTGTAGGCCTCCTTGCTGCCTCTCGCACACATGCTTTTTTCAGTTCTCCACAGATTTTACTTAGGATTTGAGGTCAGGGCTTTGTGATGGCCACCTCAATACCTTGGAATTTGTTGTCCTTAAGCCATTTGCCACAACTTTGGAAGTATGCTTGGGGTCATTGTCCATTTGGAAGACCCATTTGCGACCAAGCTTTAACTTCTTGACTGATGTCTTGAGATTTTGCTCCTCAATAAATCCACATCATTTTCCATCCTCATGATGTCATCTATTTTGTGAATTGCACAGTCCCTCCTGCAGCAAAGCACCCCCACAACATGATGCTGCACCCCCGTTGCTTCACGTGTGTTGGATGGGTGTTCTTCGGCTTGCAAGCCTCTCCCCCGTTTCTCCAAATCAATAATGATGGTCATTCATGGTCAAACAGTTCTATTTTGTTTCATCAGACCAGAGGACATTTCTCCAAAAAGCTAACGATCTATTTCCCCATGGTCAGTTGCAAACCGCTAGTCTCCATTTATGGCGGTTTTGGAGCAGTGGCTTCTTCCTTGCTGAACGGCCTTCAGGTTTATTGTCGATATAGGACTCGTTTTACTGGGATATAGATATTTTTGTACCTGTTCTCCATCTTCTCACAAGGTCCTTTGCTGTTGTTCTGGGATTGATTTTTCACTTTTTCGCACCAAAGTACGTTAATCTCTAGGAGACAGAACGGATCTCCTTCCTGAGCGGTATGAGGGCTGCGTGTTCCATTGTGTTTATACTTGCGTACTATTGTTTGTAAAATGAACGTGTACCTTCAGGCATTTGGAAATTGGTGCCCAACATGGATTATTATTTACATTGGATGAAATGAGCAACTCATCCTAGAGTTGTGAGTTTCGGCTCAATTCAGATTTGTGGTCTTATCTTAGTATTCTTGAGTGTCTAGAGACAGAAAATCGTCATATTGCACTAGCAATACTCCTTTTTCCTGCATGTTCTACGGAAGTGATTTAGATCTGCATTTACACAGAGTATGCTCTTGCACGATGAGTTGAACTTGATGCTCATAGGAGTCCATTTTAAGTTCCTAGGCCTAATGCATATGCATGCCTCAATAACATGCCCTATCCAACACTAAATAGTCTCACAAGAGCATGAGTTCCATGGAATGACATCATATTGATATGAGAGTACATATTAGCTATGCTCAGAAGATTCTACACACGCCACTGACCATCATATTATTCCCAATGTGCAAATTTCATTTTTACACCTAATGCACACAGTTATGTCAACAACGGGGTGAGAATTAGAAACTGGAAACTGTACTTTATCTTAGATATAAGCACAGTCAAGGCTTAGGTCGTAGAATAATGCTCTTAGCATAGGCATCCCCAATTCCTCCTCGTGTTCCCTGAGCACCCCAACACTCGACTCAGTAGTAAGGGTACTTCAGGTATTGCCTTCTGTGTAAAATCTTAGTACGTTGATAGTCAAACACAGTAATAAATATGCTGTACCAGGAGCACTTCGTAAGGATATTATCATTGGTACTAGTGGTGACAGAACAAACATATAATTTTAAATGTATAGTGTATATTATTTCCAATATTTGTAAGATCTTATTGTATTACTATTGAAAATTCATTTGTTCAGTACAGTATGATAGGTGTGTCTTGCTTTGCTGACTCATATGTCTCCAAACTAACAGATATGCTTAGCATGTGCTGGCCACTGTATTCGTGATGTGCATATCAATAGACTAACAGGTTGAAGTGTTTTTGATAAAGAGAGTAGACTCATCTCTTAGAAATCTACAAAAGAGTACTGGCAATAAACGCATACTGCCTCTCTCGACCTATATCAAAGCTGTAACCCCTTGACTCATCAAACACATTTCTAGATGCGTAGAATAATCTCAATAATAGATAGACGCCTTCTTCCCTATAGATGTAGAACATGACTTCATTCTATCATTTTAATAATCTACGCAGTCCAGACGTCAACACCAGGCCCATCCCCCAGCTCTTTATTCCCTCGATGCATGTCGTGTGTTGTATCTGTGTTTTGCGCCCCAGTTGTGTGTGTGTTTTGTTTGGTGTGTCGCTCTCTCGCTTACTATAACTAAGTGATGTCGTAATGAAGTATACTTTTTTATAGGGAATTTTGTACCGTGTAAGACCCGTACTGCTTTAAATACTGTCCTGATCAGATTACGCCCCGATGCAATTAATAGGGAGCAAACGTATATCGCCTTTCTTACTTAGAGTCATGCTTCCACCTATAACTTATCATCTGTAACTATCGATCTCCATTAGGTAATGTCTCTAGGATTGAATAAGTTATAGTTTAGGTTGTGCACGGAATATGTGACTACCAAGGGAGCGAGAGTGGTCAGAAAAATATCCGGACGTTGTGGGGGGGGTACGGGTGTGGGGGGCGTGCTAGAGCGGTGGGTATTGAGCTAAATGAGGTTGTGCTCGTTGCACAATGCTTTATAACCAGCGCTTGTATTTCAGCTTAAATATGCACATTTTCGAACAAAAAACATTAGCGACCACATTAGATAGGTATTATATCAATGTATAACTCTGGATGTTCTTCCAGGACGATGCGCACTCGATGAGAGATGATCTGATGAAGAACAAGACAATAATCAATGTTTTGGTTTAGTATCAATGAAGTGATAATAATTTCACTTCTCTCTGGACTGCCGGTGTTTATACTCGGAATCCCTAACTATATGACTGCTGGATAAGATACGAGCTACCTGTGATCCTTCCTCGAGCACCACATAAATACTACTAGGCTAAATTACTCGACACAATACTATGACAATCACCATCAATCATTCTGTTCTCACACAGAGCACTGATAACACATAATAAACTGCGCATAAATATATAATGTCATGAGAGATCACACACAACGACTGCCACACAGAAGTCATTTCATATATGCTAGAGCGTTTCTATCACTCAAATGTGATTTTTCGTAGGTGTTTGTGTTTGCACAACTGACTGTATGGTGATTTTTCATTTTGAGGGTTATCGACTAGTCACATCAGTACAAACACTACATCACTAGACTGCATTTCACACAGACAGGGAACGGTGGTGCTATTTTGCGTAGCCTGTGATAGGTGAGTCTATGAACACAATCGCTAAGAACGTGATTTAAATATAATTGCTACAAAATGATGCAAATTTTCGAACAAAAACATAAGATTTTATGAACTAAGCTATATCTAGTAAGAATGTTGATCATGATGAGCTCTGGATTTCTCTGGTTAGTTGGTTGGTTCATTGGTTAGTTAGGTGGTTTTGTGCATGTAATCCTGTGCTGTGATACACAAATGTCTGTCCTTTTTGTGCATTTTGAGTCTTTGATGATTGCCCCAAAGACTAACTAAATTTTACTCAACTGAACGTGTGTCTGTTCGCTGCTAAAAAATCTTATCATGAAAAACGGACATGTTGGCTGGATATCTCATAAGGCCTTTATGTAATATATCTCTATATCGCTGTCTTGGGATTAGTATATAGTAGTGAAACTTAAATATTTCTAAAAAATAATTTTGCATTTTCGCGCACTGCACTGTGAGTGGGGCTGTTGTGCATGGGGATTGTGCTTGCAGGTCGTTCGAAAGAAAGTTACAGCGAGATGTGAGATACTATCATTGTTTTATTTTCAATTTTAAAATGTTGTATCTATGTGGTATAGCTTGTATATTCATCTACATTTCATGGATGAGTTTATTTCTGTGTGGAACACGACATAGGTGTTGGCTATCACTCTATCACTACACTACGGAAATGTTGTGGGAACTAGTGAATTGTGAACGCGGCCATGAACTCTGATCATTTTCTTTTATATAGATATGAACTTTATCAAACAAAATATGATATTGTGTAACATGTAAACGTACCCTATGAGGCTGTCACCTCTGATGAAGACTCATCAAAAAGTTAGTGATTAATTTAGCTATATTCTCTTTTTGTGAATGCATATCCTTTCTAGCTTCGCGTCTAGAAAAATGAGCTGTGCTTAGTGGATATTGGTTGACCTACAGGTTGAACATCGACTTTGTAGTGCTTTACGCTTGATAAAGCATTATTTGGAAACGGACCACTTTGGTGGCAGATTGAACACAATCAATTACTTATAAAATGATAAGACACATGTATAGTCTTGATGGGAATTATCTGTATTATGAGTATTTTCTAGTTGATTTTGAATTGGCGTGACCTGACACTTTAACTGGCTTTTGATACAACTCAATTCCACGTTATCTAGAGATGTGCAGCGCATAAAAGTAAATATAACACGCTTCGTGAAAATTCTATAGGCTTCAGAAGTGCTATTTGGCTGAACTACGCAATGAAGACAAATTTGAGCCCAATCTCGCATCGAGGTATTTGTATTCCTCTGAATGATCTTGTGCATTGTACCTTCAAGTCTCTACCTTCAAACCCAGAGTGGCCTCTTTGGCTTGAACATCATGGAAAATACTTAAATGAAAAATCAGCCAGAGACTCATAAGAAAAGAAGTTGTAGACCTCCACACAGTACTGGGTTATCCTTGGAAGGCTAATTATCCAGACATAGCCTGAGCCAGCAAGGTACCACCGACCTCAGTAATTTATGTTGCACATCTACCCCTTAGATCACACCATATAATGTAGCACAGTATACAGCCCAACCACACCTTACCGGACCCAGTTCAAGCGTCCAAATGCACCTCTACAGGAAGTAGGACATAGCCTTCTATGTTCCTGAGAAGCCCACGAGCTCTTTAAGCGAGCGAAGACATCCCATCCTCGAACGATTACGATGATGAATTCGAAAAGTGCAATCAATCCGAGAACATAAGCAAAGGACCTTGTAGGAAGTAATTCGTTTTACGGAATATAGAGGTACAAAAGTATCATATCAGACTGTAAAAAAGTCATAACCCCGACAACCTCACGTATAAATCGAGTAATAAACCTATTGATTAGAGGCACCCATTGTTCAGTCAAGGAAGAAGCACCAAACTCAAACCTCCGCCATAAAAAGACTATGGTTTTGCTCAACTGTACGCTTATATTGAGGAGCCAACGGATCGTATTTTTGGAGAAGAAACTGTCCTTTGGTTCTATGGAAACAAAATAGAACTGTTGTCCATAATGGACTATTGTGTTTGGGAAGAAAAAGGGGAGGCATGTGCAATCACAAGAACACTCATCCCAAACTGACACGGGAACATGCGATATCTTTTGTACGACACGGTGTCTCCCAAGGAACCACATCCTATGTTGTAACACTACTCTACCAGCGAGTATGTATGTATGTATGTATGTATGTATGTATGTATGTATGTATGTATGTATGTATGTATGTATGTATGCGTGCACAGTCATCAGCACAGTGAGGAGAGATACAGCTCTAATGATAGAGGAACGGAGGAGGTGTGTGTGTGTGTGCGCATGCTGTATGTATGCAGGTGTGTGCGTGTCTGTGTGTGTGTGTGTGCTGGTGTTTCCGTTCACAGGACCGGCAAGGTGGTAGAGCCTCTGTCATCCAGGGCTTGAGTTCCCCTGTAAAGAACTGATACGCTGTCGCACCTTTATCCACTGTGTCATATGTCAGGAGATTACAGACAGGCGTGGCGGTGAATGGCAGACCCAGGGAGAAGGCCAGGTGTCACTGCCAGGGCCTGGACTAGGATGAAAGACTCACTTCTGGTTTTATGGTGAGCCAACGGCAAGCTGTGGCAGTCACAGCCTGTGCCCCAAATGACAGCCTATTCCATAGGTAGTGCACTTCTTTTGACCAGAGCGCTGGCCAAAAGTAGTGCTCTATATAGGGAATAGGGTGCTATTTGGGACGTAGTCACGGTTTAAGTAACCCTCTGGTTCTAAAGTTCACAGGCCCTTCACCAAACAGCGAACTATGCCTCTCTCCGTCCCCCTCCGGCTAGAACTCCACTTCACAACCTTGGCACAGCGAGGCACCCAAAGCGCCAGCGCCAGAAGAATGTGAATTTGTCGTTTCCCAATCCGCCCTGTCATCAAACTTAAAATGGCCGCCTCCTCCAGGGCACACTTTAATAGTGTCAAGTAAAACCAGCGGCAGGGTTTTTAAAGGCCTTCGCCGTGCTCATTACCGTGGGGATGTTCCACAGGCAGGCTCTATGTGTCTGGCTTTTCTGATGTTATTAGCTGGGCGGTTTGGTACACTAGCATAACATACCAGCTTTAAGTGCACTGGCTGTGGGCTAATGGAGGTAGCAGTACGGCGCTAGCAAAGTAGGCACAAAGTAGTGTCCAGCAATTATTTATAAAGCCCAATTAGAAAATGTGTAACCATCAGGATTAGTTGAAATCAGGGATAAATTAGTGGAATCGGCCAATCAGCCCTCCAGATGGCTTTGGGCATCCGGTTGCTCCCACTGACTGATCCTCGACTGAACCTTTTTGGCCAAGAACACTAACTTTCCCCTCAAATCCCTCTTTGTCATTAATGAGTGAGAACAAGTCTGTGTCTGCGTCCCAAATGGCACCGTATTCCGTACTAGCCCTGGTCAACAGTAGTGCACTAAATAGGGGAGATGGTGGCATTTGGGACACACAACTAATGCGTGGGGAAAGAGTCTGAAGCTGGTTCAGCCTGGGGAGGGTCTGGTCTGAGAGAGAGGGAGGGAGGAAGAGATGGAGGGAGGGAGGGAGGGAGAGAGGGAGCAGAGCGCACCACACAGTACAGGCCATCTGTGGCCAGTTTAAGAAGCAAGAAATTGGATCGGCGACAAGACACACTGTTTATCTCTCTCTAAGTCTGGGGCCTCTTAGACTGCTCTTTTCTACTCTGTGAGTGAACAGGCACACACACACACACACACACACACCGCTACTCTTCGGCACACCACAGCTCTAGCAGAAAATTCTAACATGGGACAACTGTTATTGGACCATTTTTATGGACTGTAACATGAAAATGTAACCCCTAGTCATTACAAGCTTGAATCCCTAAGAGCTGTTGATTTGGGTTTGATAGGGTGTGTGTGTGTGTGTGTGTGTGCACAGCGATCATCTGGAATCATTGGAGGGTTTCAGGGCTTCAATCAGTCTGAATTAGCCGATCAATCCACCAGCCAGGCCCCTCCAATCTACCCCAGAGTGGGGAGGTTGTGTTCACTGCCAGGCCTCTTTATTGTGTGTATGCATTAATCAGGCCCTATTCACAGACTGGAGGAGGTCCTCCAGTACACAGTACACACACACACACACACTGAAACTTCCATGAGAGACAGCTCTCAATTCATTATGTTGTTCATGACTTGCTTTGATTGCCTTTTGCCCATACCTATCCTGCTCATCACTGTCAAGTTCATTATACATCTTTATTCATCTAAAAACGTCCGTCGTCCTCTGTCCCCTAGCAGATCGTTGTCCCACCAGGGACCAGACCAGTGTTACCCACCCTGYGTGTGTCTGAAATCACACCCTATTCCCTATGTAGTGAACTACTTTTGACCAGGGCCCATTGGAAAAAAGTAGCGCACTATATAGGGAATAGAGTCCCATTYTGGACACAGMCCCTATTTAATTACAATGCTTAGCCTGCTAGAATGTAATTACCCAGATGCGGAGTCATATCGCTGACTACAGCCTATCTACAGTAAATGTAACACGGTTCTTCTCCTCCTAGGTGTTGAGATCAATTGAATTTCATAGGTCAGCTGGGATATTAATGTTAGCGATGGGTTACGGAGATCGGCTCTTTTAAATGAGGCTGAGGAAAGGTGTGTGGGGAGACACACACGACACACACACACGACACACACACGTCTGAACAGCTCTATAATGCCGGCCATCAAAACAAGACACATAAAAGAGATACCATTAACGGGATAATGGGCCGATAACRCCTCACGCCAAATGATCCTGTAATCCCATCAGTGGTATTGATCAGGCCGTTTGATATCCGGATGTCGTTAATGAATGTTTGACATAAAACTGATCTCAACACCCTGACGTCAAGCCTTTCATCACCTTAGACCAGACTCCGACCCAGATTTATATCAAACGCATTACCGTCATTATCCACACTCTAATGTATTTCATAAAGTACTGTAGGAAAGTGATCCAAATAAACCCTCCTTTCTCATCTTCACTCCCACTAAGAAATACAGTATGGAGGTGAAAAGTTTAATGGCAAATAGATTGAAAACTCATTTTAAACAAAGTTTCAAGGGCCTGTCAATTCATGTAATTATGAAGCCCTTTTTACCACAGCAGTTGTCACTCTGTCTCAAAGAGTGCTCCCTATGGTGAGTAGAATGGAAGTGTCTGGCTCATAAACATTAATCAGACCACAGAACCCCTCACACACAGACCCCTCTCCTCTCCTTCTCCCGTGAGAGACTCATTTGTTTATTAGTTTTAAATAATGGCTGTGAGAGAGGAGTGAGTCCTCCTGTCTCACCTCTGACCCCTCCTGTCTGTCCCGTAGGATAGGGGGGTATAGTAGGGTGAAGTGGGGGAGTGAAGTGGGACATAGGGGGATGGGGTTGTAAGGGGTGAAGACCCCTCTCTGACTATAACGCGTCCCAGAGCTCCGTGTTGTCTCAACTCAGCGAACTCCATTATATGAGGGATATAAGAGGAAATGTTCCTCCCCCAGAAAAAGAGGGTGGTAGAAAGAGACAGAAGAGGGAGTGACGACTGTCTGTTGAGGAACAGAGAAAGAGAGTAAGAGAGAGATATAGAGGTGGGGTGGTAGCAGAGGGCACCATGCTGCTTTGTTAAAGAGCGGGTTGATTCCGTTCTGCCTGGGTGAGCTGGAGGTCACTGCTGGTTAAGCATCAAGGACACTCCCTCCTGTCCTCCTTCTCCCCACCCCTCCTCTTTTAGCCTCTGCCTCTCTTCCCCCTCTTCTCCCTTTCCCTCCACCACTCACTGATTGAATCKGTCTGTCTGTCTCCCCCTCTYGAGTAAGGGKTCAGTCTCAGGTTCATGTATCTAAACCCACACTAGCATACCCTTTTTAAAAAGCAATGTATTGGCCACACAATAGTCATATGCCAGTATGGCCATTTTAATCAAGCCCCAGTCCCCTATCTACACCTATAGACAGCCACTGCGTTAGTCCACCCCCGTGTGGCGCTGGTGGCTCAGAGCGGAGGTGACTGTGACTCTACTCTGCCGAATAACTCACACAGAACAACGCTCTACTCCACGCCTCCTTTCCTGCCCCAGAGGCTTGTGGGAAATGTGGAGTCAGCTGTTCTGACGAGGAGCTCTCGGGTGACTCGCCCGACGCCATGACATGTGACAGGACAGGCCATCACGGGACCAGACACTGATGCTCAGGGAGGGAAAAGAGAGAGGGAGAAAGAGGGATAGGGAGAGAGAGGAGGGAGAGGAGGGCAGGGGGGAGGAAGAGAGAGAAGGATTGAGGATAGAGAGAGAGAGAGAAAAAGAGAGCGTTTGGGAGGAGTTACAGGGGAGGAAAACGAGACGAGAGAGCGAATGGATGGCGAGAGAACAGAAAAGGGGAAGTCAGTCGGGGAGAGAGAGATAGATGGGTGAATACAGAGAAGGATGGACAGAAGTGAAGAGAAGAGAGCGGAGAACAGAGCAGTGGTAGTCAGGGGTGATGGAGGCAAAGAGAGGGGAGGAGGAGGGGGAGGGGAGGTAGGAAATAGGAAGTGAGTAAGGGTCTAAACTCACCAAAGGTGTGTGGGATGTATTCTAGAATGCATTGTTTTGAATTATAATGACCCAACCGAAGCGGGGTGGGCGGGTTGTCCACTTTGACGCGTCGCTCAATCTTTTTTGGGTGTTTTATCGCTGGCGCTGTAGTCACACATAACAATACAATTTTTCATTATTCACTTTTTTCGAGCTCATTTGAAGAGGTAGATAAAGGGTTGAGGCTTTACCATACATCCTAAATTAGACCATCCACTTCTGGAAACACAACATCGCTATCAGCAAAGATGATTGGAGATATGGACTATCCTGCTAGCGTACAGTCACTGCTCTGGCCGTCCCATCCTTCCACCCGCCTCGCTCTGCTCGCTCCGCCCGCCCGCTTCTGGTGAGTTTTCCGCTTTATCGAGACAGAGAGAGGTAGAGAGAGAGAGGGAGATGGAGCGAGGGAGTGTGTGCAGGCCGGGAAGAGCGRGGGTGAGACTCTAAAGTCATGTATTAATCATTACTCCTTCCTGTGGGCTACTGTCAGAGGGCTGAGGGAGAGCAATGCCAGACCCAGAGCCACCAACATGATGCAGTATGTGCCTGTGGTCCTGTTAGAAACCGCTCTCAGTCCATATCCATCCCTGCCTCCTTTTCTCCATTTGCACACTCACTCCATCCGTCAGTAAGTGTAACTGGAACATGTTGCAGGGCCAGAGGGAATGACCGTTATACCTGGATCCATTAACCTCCTAAGTACCTGTTGGTGTGTGTGTGTGTGTGTGTGTGTGTGTGTGTGTGTGTGTGGGTGTGTGTGTGTGTGTGTGTGTGTGTGTGTGTGTGTGTGTGTGTGTGTGTACCCAGAATTGTACGTCTGGAGAACACAAAGCTTGTAATTAATGTGTCTTAAAGCCATTGTGTGAGAACCGTCTCACTTTTTGGGGGGGAAAGATCTAATGAAACGTGGTGAAAACACACCTCGACTTCGAATCAAGACGCCATGAACATTACAACTCACAGCTGTTTTCCAGGCAGAATTGATGTGATGACTAAAGTTATCAAGGTTATGGGATAAAGAGAGGCTATATTATTATCTCCAAGACACACTGGCACCACTGATCTCTATTGGTGGGTTTTCATCCATAGATTAGTTTCAGGAAGTTAGACTCCCACTGGCAGTGGCACCACTGCTGTAATAGTACGTTGAAGTCGGAAGTTTCATACACTAGGTTGGAGTCATTAAACTAGTTAAAAATATATATATATAATAGTTTTGGCAGTCGGTTAGGACATCTACTTTGTGCATGACACAAGTAATTTTTCCAACAGTTGTTTACAAGACAGATTATTTCCCAAATTCTAGTGTGTCAGAAGTTTACATACACTAAGTTGACTGTGCCTTTAACAAGCTTGGAAATTCCAGAAAATGATGTCATGGCTTTAGAAGCTTCTGATAGGCTAATTGACATCATTTGAGTCAAGTGGAGGTGTACCAGTGGATGTTTTCAAGGCCTACCTTCAAACTCAGTGCCTCTTGGCTTGACATCATGGGAATCAAAAGAAATCAGCCAAGACCTCAGAACAAATTGGAGACCTCCAAGTCTGGTTCATCCTGGAGCTCAGCAGGAGAAGCCACTGCTCCAAAACCGCAATAAAAAGCCAGACTACGGTTTGCAACTGCACATGGGATAAGATCGTACTTTTTGGAGAATGTCCTCTGGTCTGATGAAACAAATAGAACTGTTTGGCCATAATGACCATCGTTATGTTTGGAGGTTAAAGGGGAGGCTTGCAAGCCGAGGAAACCATCCCAACCGTGAAGCACGGGGTGCACCATCATATTGTGGGGGGGCTTTGCTGCAGGAGGGACTGGTACACTTCACAAATAGATGGCATCATATGAGGCAGGACAATTATTGGAATATTGAAGCACAATCTCCAAGTATCAGTCAGGAAGTTAAAGCTTGGTAGGCAATGGGTCTTCCAAATGGAAATGACCCCAAGCATACTTCCAAGTTGTGGCAAATGGCTTAAGGAACAAAGTCAGGTATTGGAGTGGGCCATCCAACGCCCTGACCTCACCCACTATAGAACATTTGCGGGCAGAACTGAAAAAGCGTGTTCGAGCAGGAGGCCCTACAAACTGACTCAGTTACACCAGCTCTGTCAGGAGGAATGGGCCAGAAATCTCACCCAACTTATTGTGGGAAGCTTGTGGAAGGCTACCCGAAACGTTTGACCCAAGTTAAACAATTTCAAGGCAATGCTACCAAATACTAATTGAGTGTATGTAAACTTCTGACCCACTGGGAATGTGATGAAAGAAATTAAAGCTGAAATAAATAATTCTCTCTACTATTATTCTGACATTTCACATTCTTAAAATAAAGTGGTGATCCTAACTGACCTAAAACAGGGAATTTTTACTAGGAGTAAATTTCTGGAATTATTAAAAAAGGAGTTTAAATGTATTTTGCTAAGATGTATGTAAACTTCCGACTTCAACTGTATCTCTCCAGATAACACTGCCACCACTGATCTCTATGGTGGTGGGTTTTCTGTACCGTAGATGACTATTAGACAGTTTGTCTCTAGACTACATTGGCACCAGTGCTGTAAGGGCTAGAGCTGTATGGGTAGGGTATGCATCTACTAGGCAAGCACTCGCACACACACAGATGTCAGATGGCGCCGGAGAGGATGGCTCGTAACCAACCGTGATACAGAGCATGCCCCCATTCTCATCGACGGGGCTGTAGTGGAGCAGGTTGAGGGCTTCAAGTTCCTTGGCGTTCACATCACCAACAAACTAACATGGTCCAAGCACACCAAGACAGTCGTGAAGAGGGCACGACAAAACCAATTCCCCCTCAGGAGACTGTGAAAGATTTGGCATGGGTCCTCAGATCCTCAAAAGGTTATACAGCTGCACCATCGAAAGCATCCTGACTGGTTGTATCACTGCCTGGTATGGCAACTGCTCTGCCTTCGACCGCAAGGCACTACAGACGGTAGTGCGTACGGCCCAGTACATCACTGGGGCCAAGCTTCCTGCCATCCAGGACCTCTATACCGGGTGGTGTCAGAGGAAGGCCCGAAAAATTGTCAAAGACTCCAGCCACCCTAGTCATGAACTGTTCTCTCTGCTACCTCACGGCAAGCGGTACCGGAGCTCCAAGTCTAGGTCCAAGAGGATCCTAAACAGCTTCTACCCCCAAGCCATACGGCTCCTGAACATCTAGTCAAATGGCTACCCAGACTACTTGCATTKCCCCCCCCTTTTACACTGCTGCTACTCTCTGTTATTATCTATGCATAAGTCACTTTAATAACTCTACCCACATGTATATTTCACCTCAATTACCTCAACTAACCTGTGCCCCCGCCCATTGACTCTGTACCCCCTGTATAAAGCCTCGCTATTGTTCATTTACTGCTGCTCTTTAATTATTTGTTACTTTATTTCTTATTTTTTTAAAGTATTTTTCTTAAAACTGCATTGTTGGTCAAGGGCTTGTAAGTAAGCATTTCACTGTATTCACCGCATGTGACAAATCCAATTTGATTTGACACACACACACACACCCACACGCACACATACACACACAACTGCCTGGCTGGCTCCGATGTCCCAAATGGCATGTTATTCCCAATACAGTGCCTGCAGAACGTTTTGTTTTGTTAGTCTGAATTTAAATTTGATTAAGTTTAGTTTTTTTGGCCTACACACAATACCCCATAATGTCAAAGTGGGATTATGTTTTTCTACATTTTGACAAATTAATTGCAAATGAAAGGATGAAATGTCCACAAGTATTTGGACACCTACTCGTCAAACATCTCATTCCAAAATCATGGGCATTAATATGGAGTTGGTCCCCCCTTTGCAACTACAACAGCCTCCACTCTTCTGGGAAGGCTTTCCACTAGATGTTGGAACATTGCTGCGGGGACTTGCTTCCATTCAGCCACAAGAGCATTAGTGAGGTCGGGCACTGATGTTTGGCGATTAGGCCTGGCTCGCTATTGGCGTTCCAATTCATCCCAAAAGTGTTCGATGGGGTTGAGGTCAGRGCTCTGTGCAGGCTAGTCAAGTTCTTCCACACGATCTCGACAAACCATTTCTGTATGGACCTCGCTTTGTGCACAGGGACATTGTCACGCTGAAACAGGAAAGAACCTTCCCCAAACTGTTGCCACAAATTTGGAAGCACAGAATGGTCTAGAATGTCATTGTATGCTGTAGCGTTAACATTTCCCTTCACTGGAACTAAGGGATGCAAATCAGCCCCAAACTTTACAGTTGGTACTAAACATTCGGGCCGGTAACGTTCTCCTGGCATCCGCCAATCCCAGATTCGTCCATCGAACTGCCAGATGGTGAAGCGTGATTCATCACTCGAGAGTAGGCGTTATACCAACTCCACAAGCTTTACACCACTCCAGCCCACGCTTGGCATTGCTCATGGTGATCTTAAGCTTATGTGCGGCTGCTCGGCCATGGAAACCCATTCCATGAAGCTCCCAACGAACAGTTCTTGTGCTGAGGTTGTTTCCAGAGGCAGTTTGGAACTCAGTAGTGAGTGTTGCAACTGAGGATAGACGATATTTACGCGCTACACGCTTCAGCACTCAGCGGTTCCGTTCTGTGAGTTTGTGTGGCCTACCGCTTCGCGGCTGAGCCGTTGTTGCTCCTAGACGTTTCCACTTCACAATAACAGCACTTACAGTTTACCAACAAACTGACTTGTTAGAAAGGTGGCATCATTTGACGGTGCCAGATTGAAAGTCACTGAGCTCTTCAGTAAGGCCATTCTACTGCCAATGTGTGTCTATGGAGATTGCATGGCTGTGTGCTCGGTTTTATACATCTGTCAGCAATGAGTGTTGAAATAGCAGAAATACGCATTTGCTTAACAAGTCACATAAGTTGCATGGACTCACTGTGTGCAATAATAGTGTTTCACATGGTTTTTAAATGACTACCTCATCTCTGTACCCAACACACAAAATGATCTGTAAGGTCCCTCAGTCGAGCAGTGGATTTCAAACACAGATTCAACCACAAAGACAGGGAGGTTTTCAAATGCCCCGCAAAGAAGGGCACCTATTGGTAAAATAAAAAAAGCATACATTGAATATCCCTTTGAGCATGGTGAACTTATTAATTACACTTTGGATTGTGTATCAATACACCCAGTCACTACAAAGGTACAGGCATCCTTCCTAACTCAGTTGCCGGAGAGGAAGGAAACCGGTCAGTGAGGCCAATGGTGACTTTAAAACAGTTAGTTTAATGGATGTGATAGGAGAAAACTGAGGATGGATCAACAACATTGTAGTTTCTCCACAATATTAACCTGATTGACAGAGGGGAAAAAGGGAAGCCTGTACAGAATAAAAATATTCCCAAAACATGCATCCTGTTTGCAACAAGGCACTAAAGTAATACTGCAAAATATGTGGCAAAGCAATTAACTTTCTGTCCTAAATAGTGACAAGAAAGTGTTATGTTTGGGGCAAATCCAGTACAACACATTACTGAGTGCCACTCTCCATATTTTCAAGCATAGTGATGGCTGCATCATAATATGAGTATACTTGTAATTGTTAAGGACTGGGAAGTTTTTCAGGAAGAAACGGAAGAGAGCTAAGCACAGGCTAAATCCTAGAGGAAAATCTGGTTGTGTCTGTTTTCCACCAGACACTGGGAGATGAATTCACCTTTCAGCAGGACAATAGCCCAAGCCAAGAACACAGTGAATGTTCCTGAGTGTGCCGAGTTACAATTTTGACTTAAATTTACGGCAAGACCTGAAAATGGTTGTCTAGCAATGCTCAACAAACAATTTGACAGAGCTTGAAGAATTTTGAAAAGAATAATGGGCAAATGTTGCACAAGCCAGGTGTGGAAATCTCTTAGAGACTTACCCAGAAAGACTCACAGCTGCAATCTATGCCAAAGGTACAAAGTATTAACTCAGGGCATGTGAATACTTATGTAAATTATATATTTCTGTATTTAATTTTAAATACATTTGAAAACAATTCTAAAAACAGATGGATTCGAAAAAAAATCAATTGAATCCATTTTGAATTCAGGGTGTAACACAACAAAATGTGTAATAAGTCATAAGGGGTATGAATACTTTCTGAAGGCTCTGGCCCTGGAGACGTGGTTAGTTTGGTTTCTACCCGTTTCTGAGAAGCGAAATCTCCCACGACAGGCGGAGAACTGGGAACTGTGTGGGTCTCCAGGTTGAAGGAAGGCAGCACTCTATTCAACAATGTACTCTAAAAAACACACACACGTTGCGTAGACATGCACGCAGGCAGGCAGGCACGCACACAGACACAAACACACACACTTTCACTTGCACCTTGAGGGCTTACATCACCACTTAAGTTCGATTTAATATTTCAAGGAATTCTGACACTCAGTTTTAATAAACCTATGGCGAGCACTATCATATTAAAAGTATAGTTCACCCACATTACAAAATAACATATTGGTTTCCTTACCCTCTAAGCATTCTAAGGACAGGGTATAGCAGCAATCCATGCTTTGGTTTGCTAACATTTAGCATTTAGCAAATTTGATTTGATAGCACAAATCCCATTCAAGTCATGGTACCGATATTAGCATTTTTYGTGCATGATGTCCAAATCATCCGAAAGTATCTAAAATGGATTGTTAAGCTTAATAAAGTCACTAATAGATGATCTGAGCATGATGCGTGAGAATTGCTAATATCTGTCCCATGAGTTGAATGTGATTTGTGCCACAAATGCTAAAAGGTTAACATGTGGAAACTAAACCAAAGCAACGATTGCTGTCATTCCTCGTCCWTAGAATGCTTACAGAGTAAGGAAACCAGTGGGCCATTTTGTAATGTGAGCGACCTGTCCCTTTAAGTAGAGGTCATTGAAATCTCATGTATCCATAGAAGAGTGTTCTTAAAGAGGAAGATAAAGTGTATTCAACCTTATTTTCATAGCACTCAATAATGCTGAATAATGTTGAGTTGAGTCACGATCTTAGACGCTGGCCAAGTGGGTGTGTGAATCTTTCTTTATTTTTATTATTTTCTACATTGTAAAATAATAGTGAAGACGTCAACACTATGAAATAACACACATGGATTCATGTAGTAGCCACCCTTTGCCTTGATGACAGCTTTGCACACTCTTGGCATTCTCTTAACAAGCTTCATGAGGTAGTCACCTGGAATGCTTTTCAATTAATTAACAGGTGTGTGGAATTTATTTCCTTCTTAATGCTTTTGAGCCATTCAGTTGTCTTGTGACAAGGTAGGGGTGGTATACAGAAGATAACCCTATTTGGTAAAATACCAAGTCCATAAAATGGCAAGGACAGCTCAAATAAGCAAAGAGAAACAACAGTCCATCATTACTTTCAGACATGAAGGTCAGTCAATCCGGAAAATGTCAAGAACTTTTAAAGTTTCTTCAAGTACAATCGAAAAATAATCTCGCTCTATGATGAAACTGTCTCTAATGAGGACCGCCACAGGAAAGGAAGACCCAGACTTACCTCTGCTGCAGAGGATAAGTTCATTAGAGTTACCAGCCTCAGAAATTGCAGTCCAAATAAATGCTTCACAGAGTTCAAGTAACAGACACATCTCAACATCAACTGTTCAGAGGAGACTGCGTGAATCAGGTCTTCATGGTTGAATTGCTGCAAAGAAACCAATAAGAAGAAGAGATTTGCTTGGGCCAAGAAACACAAGCAATGGACTTTAGACAGGTGGAAATCTGACCTTTGGTCTGATGAGTTCAAATTTGAGATTTTTGATTCTAAACACTGTGTCTTTGTGAGATGATCTCTGCGTGTGTGGTTGCTACTGTGAAGCATGGAGGAGGAGGTGTTGTGATGGGATGTGATGGTGCTTTGCTGGTGACACTGTCTGTTATTTATTTAGAATTCAAGGCACACTTAACTAGCATGGCTACCACAGCATTCTGCAGCAATACCCAATCCCATCTGGTTTGCACTTATTTATTTTTTTATCTTTATTTAACTAGGCAAGTCAGTTAAGAACAAATTCTTATTTTCAATGACGGCCTAGGAACAGTGGGTTAACTGCTTTGTTCAGGGGCAGAATGACAGATTTTTACCTTGTCAGCTCAGGGATTCGATCTTGCAAACTTTCGGTTACAAGTCCAACGCTCTAACCACTAGGCTACCTGCCGCCCCTTAGTGGGACTATCATTTGTTTTTCAACAGGACAATGACCCAAAACACACCTCTAGGCTGTGTAAAGGTTATTTGACCAAGAAGGAGAGTGATGGAGTGCTGCATCAGATGACCTGGCCTCCACAATCCCCCGACCTCAAGCCAATGAGTTGGACCGCAGAGTGAAGGAAAAGCAGCCAACAAGTGCTCAGCATATGTGGGAACTCCTTCAAGACTGTTGTCATCAAGGCAAAGATTGGCTACTTTGTGTGTGTGTGTGTGTGTGTGTGTGTGTGTGTGAGAGAGTGCTGTACCACAGTAGACATACTATATTTGTCCCAGCCGGTGTGTTCTGGGGTCACCACCATAACCTGTTTAGGTGTGGCTTTTAGCAGGTCTGGGATCAGGGGTCCACTCATCCCATTACTCTACTGATCCTGTTAGGGGCGTCCATTAGAGGATTAGTTACTGCACGGCCACAGGGTCACTTTGAAGGCAACACACACATATACATGCACGCAGTCACACACACACACACACGGATGCATGCACACACACAAACACTCACACACACACACACACACACACACACACACCACAGGGAGGGTTGAAGTGGAGCTTTTCTTAAGGGCCTAATCTGACAGATGCTCCTCTTTAAACAGGCTGAGACATCATCACATCAACCCTGAGTAAGCACTTTTTAATGGGCCCTGAAATCCCCACACCACCAGGGACCAGTTCAGTCACTGGACGTTTTGAGGGAAAGCTGCTGTAACACAAACCAGGTTTCTTCTATCTCTCTGTGAGTTTGTCAAGAGGCTCAAACAGACGTTGATATTTCC
The DNA here is from genome assembly GCF_002910315.2 of Salvelinus sp. IW2-2015. Taxonomy (NCBI): domain Eukaryota; kingdom Metazoa; phylum Chordata; class Actinopteri; order Salmoniformes; family Salmonidae; genus Salvelinus; species Salvelinus sp. IW2-2015. The sequence goes on from NW_019942929.1 coordinate 93,726, forward strand.
CACTAGAATCTTGTCCCGGCAACACTTGGGTTTCTTGGCWGCGACGCCCAATGTCATATGGCGCCATCTGAATGTGTGATTATTCCAGGCTTCGATAACGAAGGACTGTTTAGCGCCTGATGCTAATAGGTTATGAGTAAGAGACCTGGCCGAGCGCCTGTGCTAACAGAAAAACATGTCGGCGAGCTATTCGGCAATCTGTGTCTCTCTGCTCTGGCAAGCCATGATGCCARGTCACGAATCAGAATTGAACATTTCTAATCTCCGCTGTCAATAAAAGGAGGGATCTAAAATATTCCCTCCAACCATTGGCAGTTTGTACCTTTCAGTCATTGTCATATTTTATATTGGTAGCAATAAAAAAATATTACCACAGAAAAAATGGGGATCCATGAACCAAAACGACAACTTGAGGGGATAAGTGCATTTTAATTGATGAGCCACAGTGTGTTTACGTATATTAGAAATGTCAATAATAGCCCACGGCAACCATCCAATGCAACCAATCCCCAACATGAAAGTGTGGAATTATGCAAATGCTGATATTTTCAGTGAGCTAGTTAATTTGCTGAAGAAAATGAGAATGATACAGGGAGGAAGAGACTCCGATGAAGTTTTGAAAGAGAGGGGAAAACGGGAGTTTTAGAGGGGTGTTAAGTTAACCACCCTGTTGTAATTATGCGGATTACCCACCGCTGAGGTTTTTGAGGGCATCGTGATGACGGAAATAAGACCTTATGAAGAGGTGATTATTAGCATTGGTAGCATTAGCGGCTCCTTCCTGCTTCTTCATATTTGATCTGGGGAAGAGGGGACGGAGGACAGAAACGTACTGCAGACTCAGGGGATTAGAGTCAACGGATGGAAGACCCAGGAGGAACAGTCCTGAAGCCAAAACAAGCAATACAACACTACAGCCTAGAGTGACCTACTGCTGGATGACAGCTTTGCTGTTCTCTGGTCTGGACTGGTTCACTAACACAGGGGACTGGAATAGGAAGTGTTACTGTTGTCCCCTGTGTTAAGACACACGCTTGAATGCACATTTACAAAAACATCTCTATCCAGGGTGGTGGTGTGTGGGTAGAACACTCCATCTCTCTCCAGGGTGGTGTTGTGTTGTGGGTAGATCACTCCATCTCTCCCCAGCGGTGTGTGTGTGCGGTAGATCACTCCATCTCTCTCCAGGGTGTGTGTGTGGGTAGATCACTCCATCTCTCTCCAGGGTGGTGGTGTGTGGGGTAGATCACTCTCCATCTCTTCTCCAGGGTGATGTGTGTGTGGGTAGATCACTCCATCTCTCTCCGGGGTGCGGTGTGTGGGTAAGATCACTCCATCTCTCTCACGCGGTGGTGGTGTGTGGGTAGAATCACTTCCATCTCCTCTCCAGGGGGGGTGTGTGTGGGTAAATAATCACTCCATTCTCTCCAGGGTGGTGTTGTGGGTAATCACTCCATCTCTCTCCAGGGTTGGTGGTGTGTGGGTAGATACTCCATCTTCTCTCCAGGGTGGTGTGTGTGGGTAGACACTCCATCTCTCTCCAGGGTGGTGTGTGTGGGTAGATCACTCCATCTCTCTCCAGGGTGGTGGTGTGTGGGGTAGATCACTCCATCTCTCTCCAGGGTGTGTGTGTGGGTAGAACACTCCATCTCTCTCCCAGGGTGGTGTGTGTGGGTAGAACACTCCATTCTCTCCAGGGTGTGTGTGGGTTAACACTCCATCTCTCTCCAGGTGTGTGTTGGGTAGACACTCCATCTCTCTCCAGGGTGGTGTTGTGGTGTAGAACACTCCATCTCTCTCCAGGGTGGTGTGTGTGGTAGAACACTCCATCTCTCCAGGGTGGTGTTGTGTGGTATCACTCCATCTTTCTCCAGGGTGGTGTGTGTGGGTAGACACTCCATCTCTCTCCAGGGTGTGTGTGTGGGTAGAACACTCCATCTCTCTCCAGGGTGTGTGTGGGTAGATCACTCCATCTCTCTCCAGGGTGGTGTGTGTGGGTAGAACACTCCATCTCTCTCCAGGGTGTGTGTGGGTAGACACTCCATCTCTTCTCCAGGGGTGTGTGTGTGGTGTAGATCACTCCATCTCTCTCCAGGGTGGTGTGTGTGGGTAGATCACTCCATCTGCCCAGGGTGGTGGTGTGGGTAGATCACTCCATCTCTCTCAGGGTGGTGGTGTGTGGGTAGATCACTCCATCTCTCTTCAGGGTGGTGTGTGTGTGTAGATCACTCCATCTCTCTCCAGGGTGGTGTGTGTGGGTAGAACACTCCATCTCTCTCCAGTGTGTGTGGTGTATGTAGATCACTCCATCTCTCTCCAGGGTTGGTTGTGTGGGTAGAACACTCCATTCTCTCTCCAGGGTGGTGGGTGTGTGGGTAGATCTACTCCATCTCTCTCCAGGGTGTGTGTGTGTGGGTTTAGATCACTCCATCTCTCTCCAGGTGGGTGTGTGTGTGGTTTGAGCAGGTCGATGGAGCGTTTTGATTCTGTACAGACGTGCAGAAGGTGGCTCCACACTGACTGTGTCATATCCTCAAGCTGCTATAGAACACAACACACACACACACACACACACCACACACACACACACACCACACACACACACACACACACACACCAGCACCACCAAGCTCCTAGCACCCAGTTCACTCTGGCACGACAGTCCCCTTCTTTTTATTATTATTGTATTAGTTAAAGCGCTCAGAGTCACTTACTGAACCACTCTGCTATTATGGAAGAACTGAATCCACTGCCCTTTTCGCCCCTGTCAGTGAGGGAGGGAGGAAGAGAGGGAGGAAGAGAGGGAGGAAGAGAGGATCCACTTGCAGTGTAACATGCCTTGAAGGCATTTATGGCCGAAGAGTTGTTCCTCCTGCCTAGTCTGCAGACACATACTCCAATCAATTTACAACTTCCCAAATACCCCACCTCAAACACACACTACAACCCTGTCCCGTCTCTCATCTCCAGACCAACACTAGCCAGGGTTTCACGCAGCTCTCCCGGCCCCACCAAGCCCATTCTGTTTAACTGTAAGGTAAACTGTAGATGTTGTCTTTTACAACAGCTATTGTCACAGTGACAGTGGGAATCAGCCGTCTGTTGCTGTGACTCACAGGTGAAAAGTTCACCGGCTCCAATCTCTGTTGTCATGCTATACTAACCTCTGTTTGTCATCTATACTCTCCCTAGAATACTAACAATGACTGGTAGAACACAAACACATGCGAGAAGAGCGGAGGAGAGACCAGGGCGAGAATAGATTGAGGGGAGGGTAGAATATGAGAGAGAGAGAGAAATGATAGAGAGAGAGAGAGATCAAAAGAGGGGGAGAGGAGAGCAGAGAGAAAGAATCAAAAAAGAGGGGGGGGGAGGAAGATGAGAGACAGAATGGAAGAGGGGAGAGGAGTGAGATAATAAAGTATTGAACGGAGGTAAGAGAGAGGGAGAAAGAGAGAAGAAGAACGACCTAGCTGAAAAACTAGAATGAATAGCAGATATCTGTAGTCGGGACTGCGCTGAACTTCCACTTCTTTCCCTTTTAATGTTCCTTCTTTCTCTCCTACAGAGTATCACACATGTATATGCTGTAGTCTAACCAGTCCCTTCCCAGCTTTTATTAAAGTTTCCATACGATCTTGGGGTTGTTTTGATGGAAAGGGCTGTATTGTTTTGTAATGGAGACTGCCCCTGGGGCAGGACAATACCATTAAGAGTTATAATGGGAGGAGAGCTGAGGTCCTGTTCGCGCACCTATTTCATTGAAAGACCATTTTGGCAGATGCTAGCTGAGCTTTAGGTGTGTGTGGGGTACGAGTGTGTGTGTGTTCTGAGTGTGTGTGCGTGGTGTGCATCGTTCAGTTCTACAGCTCGGTGGACAAAGCCACGAAGTCGGAACACGGAGATTAGGATAAGACTCGGCCCACGACAGGTCCGCCGGCGGTGCAGGAAAGCTCATTTTTACCCAGTTAACTCCAGTGAAGTAGTCGCCCTTGAAAAGCACGGAATCTGTCCCATTGGAAGTTTTTTATTTGGGGTTGTTTCGATCACCCTTTTGTCCACTTACTGGATCAATAAGGGAACATGTTTGGGCGATGAGGAGCGGGGAGGGCAGTGGAGTAGTCTTTCTCCTTTTAATTCTCTCTCTCTCGCTCTTCTCCCACTATCTTTCTACGTCACTCTCTCAAGATGGATTTCTCTCCATTGAAGTGGCATGAGAGAGGGGTAGGATGACACACACACACCAGACTCTCACACACCACATATTTCTGTGTCAGCGTGCTCCAATGGGAGATGGCCTTTGGAATAGGAGCATAGTACTAAATTAGGAGAGAGAAGAGAGAGAGAGGAGAGAAGGAGGAGAGGAAGAGAGAGGAGAGAGAGAGAGGAGAGGCAGAGAGAGAGCGAGAGAGAGAGAGAGAGAGAGAGACAGAGCAGAGAGAGAGACAGAGAGAGAGAGAGAGAGAGAGGAGAGAGAAGAGATGGAAGAGAGAGATGAGAGAGAGAGAGAGAGAGAGAGAGAGACGAATGGGATGAGAGAAAGAGAGAGAGATCGAGAGACGAGATTGAGAGATGAGAGAAGAGAGAGCAGAGAGCAGAGAGTAGAGAGATGAGAGAGAGACCCAAAATCTATTCCTTTTACTTTATTTGTTTCTTATCCCTTCTCTCTCCCTCCCTTTCTCTCCATCCTGTCAGACATTTTTACACAATATCTTTGATGAGGCTAGATCGGAGTGCCAGTTGGATTTTGGAACGAGAGGGAATGACTAGGGGCTAACAGCAGAGATGGATGCCAAAAAAAGAGTCCCTCTGATTGTTTTTGTTGGGTTGTAAGTGTACTCTTAATGTCAGTCTCCTAATGGTTTACAGTCTAGGGAACATTACAAGGGTCTGTGTCTTAGTGGAGAGATTCCATTGCCTGGTAATGGACAATTCCACAGTTACAGAATGGTGCTGAGATTTTTCACTTTAAAATATATGGCAAAAAAAAAACGGTAATTGCAAAGTTAAACAAAACATACAACTTCATGCACAAGTACGACTTTTAAAATACTTCCTGAAATCTTACAAAAACACATTTACTTGAAGAACAGTGCAATGCAAAGTTTGGTAACAGAATGACGCCACAAACAGCATAGAACGTTATTCTGTTACCAAACCTTGCATCTGCCCTGTTCTTTAAGTAAATGTGTTTTTGTTACATTTTCTCTGAACAATTTTAAAAGTAGTCCTTGCATAGAGTTGTTGTATGGTTTGTTTAACTTTGCAATGATTGTTCTTTGTTTGGCATACATTTTAAAGTGAAGAATCTGAGTCTCGGCATCATTCTGTTGCCGTGGAATTGCTCTAATGTAAGGAACCATATGATCCAGGAGACTTGGCAACACCACACGGCATTAGCAGCTGCCTGCCATTCAAGTTTCTGCCACTCAAGTACACTGTGCTTTTTCTCTTTCATACTTTATTTTTTTGCTTTTTGACACGGCTTACCGCTGTCTCTTATACACATCTAGATGTGTATAAGAGACAGGTGTGTGTGTGTGTGTGTGTGCGCATGCATGTGTGCGTGTGTGTGATTAGGTTTCTACAGTATTGGACTTGACAG
>NW_019942929.1:103204-107365 GCF_002910315.2 Salvelinus sp. IW2-2015
TCTTAGCGATGGAGAGATACTCTTAGAGATGGAGAGAACGGGGATATGACATTTGTGAACGCCAGTGGTGTACACAGGCCTTTTTGTGGCACTCTGACAATCCACTCTCTTCCTTATTTTATAATCAAATTCCTCTGGTGAAGTGAGGGAGGGTGAAGGAGGGACTGGGGAGGAGAGAGAGGGAAAGAAAGATGGGGAGAGAGAGAAAAAGAGAGAGAGAACGAAATAAAGAAAGGAAGTGTACCCATCAAATCTCCTGAGATGACGATGGTTCCTGTCTGGTAATTCACAATGAGAAGTTTCCTTTCGCTGTCAGAGCAAATCAAAGGGCCTGCTTTCTCACTCATGAAATCATTTGATATTTTTCAGTGAAATTCAGATGGCACCATTGAATGTTACAACAAATTGCTTTTGTGGGTAAATCGAGAGGGAAAGGGAAACCAAGTTGAGGGAAAGCGAAATCCTTCAAAGATATGGGTTTCGGTTTTTATAACGAGTTTCAGTTTTTCGTCAGTACACTAATAGATCTTGGGAGTATTTGACCTGTACAGCTTTTCCACACACACTACGACTGTAGGCATACATACAAGAGGATATACACACAGCCACCTACAGTTAAAGTGCTCTCCAATGCACCCCTTTCAGTAGTTTGGATGATAGAATGATTGGACTCTCTAAACTCCAGTGGTACATTCAGTGGTTAGTCTGGATACTCAAAAATGTCCTCCAGTGATAATGTGAAGGTCATGCTAACCCTGATCCAGTCCTGGTACACAGTAGAGACGCTCTCAGAGAGAGACTTCAATGAAGAGCTGCTCTAGCTGGATACTGGGGTAAAAACCCTCTCTGGACGTTTTAAGATATATTTGGGATATTCCTACCCAGTTCTATTGGCATTATTACTGTATCACTATACCAGTTTGGTAATTCCCCCGAGGGAGTGCCAAATAGTGTATATTCTTTGATACATGCTTGCTAGTATATCAGCCACCTATGGAGTAAGACTGTACTGATATGTGTAAAGTAGTGTATCTCACCCTGGTTTGGCACATGGAGGTACAGTAAGTATTGTTTTACAGTAAGGGCTGACATCTCACCCTGGTTTGGCACATGGAAGTACAGTAAGTATTGTTTTACAGTAAGGACTGACAGCTCACCCTGGTTTGTCACATGCATGTACAGTAAGTATTGTTTTACAGTAAGGGCTGACATCCGCACCTGGTTTGGCACATGCATGTACAGTAAGTATTGTTTTACAGTAAGGGCTGACATCTCACCCTGGTTTGTCACATGCATGTACAGTAAGTATTGTTTTACAGTAAGGGATGACATCTCACCCTGGTTTGGCACATGTATGTACAGTAAGTCTTGTTTTACAGTAAGGGCTTACAGTGTTAGTGTAATGATGTTTTCATGTTTCTGTGTGTAGGGAACAGGTATGTGTTATATTATTTACAGTATGAATGCGTCCGTAGTTGTTTCGGTATTGACTGGTAACGTGTTAAGAACATCATATATTTCTGTTCGGCCTGCCTCCTCAATTCACTCCAGATGCTYCCATTGATCCGTGCACATTATAGGAGGAAATAAAACACACTTTTGGATGTGCGTCCGTGTGTATCTGCGCCCAGCCAGCCTCTTTCATTTTCATTATGCATGGCCGCTTTGAGTCTCCAGCGCCTGCATTCTTTGAATTATCCTCGATGGCCGTGGGAGCAGAAACACATTTATTTATCTTAATCGGCACGGTGGCCAGGGAACTGTGCTTAAACAGGCTCACACAAACACACACACAACCACATCCACACACCCACACACACTCCTCCCACGCCCCAGCCTGCACAGCCTGCATTACGTCTGACGGGTCTCCATTATCCGGCAGTCGGGTCGCTGGGGTAACTATTCATTTACAGTCAGACGGATCCTACCACCGTCTCTACTAAACACTTTTATAATTTGCAGAGAGGCCCTATGTCTTTATGTGTGTGTTTTAACGAGAGAGCGACAGTGTGTGTGTGTGTGTGTGTGTGTGTGTGTCTGTCTCTGTCAATGTATATATACACTAAAAGACAGATAGGGGGCACTGTGTTGCAGACACCGCACCTCCATCTTCGCACTCCCCCACCGGTGTAAAGAATATTTTGGAAGCTAGAAACGCATTTATACATTCGTTTTTGACACGTTTATTCTATAACAGACACCTTAATACATACTATTAAATTCAATTATGTGTGGTAAACATACAAATGAAAAATATGAAAGCATTTCCCTTCCTTTTCCTTAAAGTATATATATTTTTTGATTACTAATGTTATTGTCCCTACTACAACAACAAAATACATGACATTTTTTGATTGAAACATTTGAATTGAAATACTGTAGAACTCCATTCTTTCCTATGGACGACATGCTCCTTCTGGGGAGTGTCAATATGGCTTACCGGTGGCTTCAAAGCCTCTCACTGGGCAATACATAGCATCAGTATCTGTCTGTCTGTGTGTGTGCGTGTGCGTGTGCGTGTGCGTGTGCTCACTGAGTCACAAAAGGGAGTTTTAATTAAAAGGAGTTAATTTGAAACAAGAGGACACAGTCGGAGGAACAGAGAATATAACATCTCCAGAATGGATCAGACCACATCAGTCTACAACACCTCACTTAGTGGAAGAGAGAGTCAGCGCCAGAGATGAACAGAAAGGGATAGCAGGCCTCCATTTTGAGGGAGAGAAATCGTATTGTACTGGTGATTGCAGTGTGTGTGTGTGTGTGTGTGTGTGTGTGTGTGTGTGTGTGTGTGTGTGTGTGTGTGCTTGTGACAGCTGAATGGATAATGCCTTGGATTTTTGACAGGGGGGAGAGATGTGAGTGAAACCAGACTTTACAGCCATTAATATGGTCTTGTCCTGGAGGGATGTGTGTGTATGAGAATTTGAGTGTGTGTGTGTGTGTTAGGGGGTTTCCTGGTTTGTGTATGTCAGGCCTAACCTTTGAGTACCCATTCGACTCAAACCATTTTTCACCTTTGGGCTCCTGTGGTGCTGAAATGCCTTCCGTAGCCCCGGTCGATGGAATTAGCTGCTGAAATGTGGAAACCGCGCGGGGACTTCAGAGCCCTAATGGATCCTGTGAGAGACACACAGATCCATCACACTAAACAACCGCCCCAAAGTCAAAATGGAGTCGTTTTAACCCTGTAAACCCCAGGTCACTGTTAACTCTTCAACAACCCGTCGTTGACCCTGGCAACTGCCGTCGAAGCCATCGAAGAGGCTGTTATTCTGAATGGGGGGGGGCTTACGCCAACACACACTCCCCTATTGTCTTGACTCTAAGCCTATAGAGGTTTTATACATTAACATACTAGTGAGATTACACTGGACATCCCCTTGTTTCTTCTCCGTCCGCCTCTTAAAACCCTCTTAGTTTATAGTCCAGTCATAAGCATTCTCCCTTCTCTCCGCGGGACCGGTTGGGGTCCTCGGCCCTCTCGGCTCTGACAAAGGCGGCAACATAAAAACCTGAGTGATTGTCCGTGGGATTTATGCTCCATAGAAGGTCCATTCCAGGGCTCATTGAGGGAGCGGCCGTGCTAACTAAGCCTGTTGTCGGCCAGGACGCGAATGCCTTGCTGGATTAGCGAATCCGACGTTGGCGTCCGCCTTTGTCCCAACACACACATCCTCCTCATCTTGAAACCCCAAGACAGTCGTGACCAACAAACCGTGAAATGGCTAAATTACGCATTCCGAAGAAAGCGCAACATTTGCGTTGCATTGTCGTGGGGGTGCCGTAAGCCGCTTAAAGACTTCAAATGATTATGCGCCGGCTTTTTCATGGTCGCCGGCCCTCTTTAGAGCGGAGAAATGATCGTGACAATCGTTCGGACATTGTTTGGCTTTTGCTGTCTTTTTATCTTCTTCGATGGTGGTGTTTAGACCCGGCTACGCAGAGCAGTTCTATACTCTACATATCTATAGAAGTAGGTTAGTGGAATACAAATATTCAGGGCCTACACTGTTGCAAAGATTTACATCCAGTAAATACATAGGGTTGTGTGTATCTGTGTTTATCCTCTCTTTTTGTGATGTTCTCTCTCATTAATGTCTCTTCACATACAAAAATGAAGTAAAAGGAATGGACTTTGGGGTTCGTTTACACTTGAAG
>NW_019942929.1:107861-115081 GCF_002910315.2 Salvelinus sp. IW2-2015
TGAGAATGCATTAACACTCAGATCTGGTCTGGGAAAACGTCTTGTGATGCTTGCGACTGCCTATTTCTTCCCCCTAGTTATGAATCGATTGCTAGCTATGAAACTTATTCTGCTAATAAAATTGAAACACCAAAAGGCGGAGGGGACTAGGGGAGATGGGGAAAACCATTTACAGTAGAGAGTGGATTAGCATAATGATTTTATTCAAAGAGAGAAAGAGAGAGAGAGAAAGAGGAGGGAGAGAGAGACCATATTGAGACAATATGCTATATTTGGAGCAGTCTTGCGTGACAAGAGGGGATGGAGGGCGCATCACACAACTTTTGCTTTTCGTTGACTTTGTGTTGCTGTTGTGTGTATTTGGGTGGGTTTCTTGAAGTACACTCTTCCATGAGAACGAGCGCCCTATTTCTCTTCCCACGTGTGATTGAACAGTGCTATAAGGAGAGAACAAGGACACGGAAAGCAGATTTCTGTCTATTTCCCCTCTCTGTCCATTTCCCCTCTCTGTCTATTTCCCCTCTCTGTCTATTTCCTCTCTCTGTCTATTTCCCCTATCTGTCTATTTCCCCTCTCTGTATATTTCCCATCTGTCTATTTCCCCTCTCTGTCTATTTCCCCTCTCTGTCTATTTCCCCTCTCTGTCTATTTCCTCTCTCTGTCCATTTCCTCTCTCTGTCCATTTCCCCTCTTTCTGTCTGGCTCTCGGATGAAGATTGAAGTGGGAATGGTAGGGGTCGGCCGGAGAGGCCGAGAGAGAGGAAGGCAGAGTTATTCTACCTCAGTAATCGGGGCTGTAATAGAGGAGAGAGTGAGTGAATATTTGATTTTTGTGAGAGTCTGGCTCGGTCCTGACAAGGCCAATTTAGCTGTTCTCAGAGAGGACAGAGGAGAGGCTGTGATCGACAGCTCTATTCCTCCTCACAGAGAAATCGTGTCTGTGGTTAGCTCTAATCATAAGCGGATGGACATGTGGATGGACGGACAGACTGACTGACTACCTGACAAGACTAAGGCTGAATCTTATCCTGGTGTCATTTAGAGTGGCTATGATGTGTGGGTCGAGGTGGCACAAAGAGTCCTCCCATACTTACACACCTGGCAGTACATGTGGCTTACATGTGAAGCACCTCGCTGTGTGTGTGCGTGTGTGTGCGCTCAAGTGTCTACGTGTCAGTGTGTGTGCGTGTGTGTGTGGCCATCCTCGCCTCACACACGCCCCCCCCCCCCCGCCCCAGGCCTTATGTGTCTGTTAGCCCTCTCTCTCAGGAGACAGGAAGAGAGCTTCCAGGCGTCACTTTACGACCGCCCTTTTATTGCGGCCAATCCGGTTAGTAAATACTAATTTATTCACGAGAGCACATCTGTCCATGTAGCTTAAACGCCGAACAATAAAGTAAGAGGCTTCACAGAGCGCTATGAGCTACAGAGAGAGGAAGAGAGACTTAGATAGAAGGGAATACATGCTATAGATACACTAGTGGTCAGGACACACTCCGATATAGACATGTATTCATACACACAGATACTCACACGGGGATTTACTCTCTACACACACACACACACACACACACACTCTCTCCCACGCACGCACTCTCTCTCTCACACACACATGCTCTCTCAGTGTCGGTGACAGTGTAATATGTGAAGGAGACGGGTGGTACCAGACAGGGGATAGTAAACGTCTCTCCGTCAGTCAATCACCTCTTTTTACACGGGAGTCACCCAGAAGTAGAGAGGTTGCATTAAACTGTTAGAAAAAGAAGAAAAAAACTCCCTTACAAAAAAAGATGGCAGTTTTGAAACTGCAGTAAAAATGCAGTATGTGAAGTTGGCTGTGGTATTTTGGACGTAGTGATTGCTGAGTAACTGCAGTTGAACTTCTAAATGTCTGTATCATTTGGGACGCAGTATCTGCAGCATACTGCAGTATTTGCACTCTGACTGCAATCTTTTTTCATAAGGGATGTTTTATTTTCACATACACCGGCTAGGTGCAGGGAAATGTGTCATTTTACAGTGTCAGCCATAGTAGGATGGCGCCCCTAGAGCAAATTAGGATTAAGTGCCTTGCTAAAGGGCACATCGACAGATATTTCACTTTGTCTGCTTGGGTTTTGGTTCAATAGGAAACTAATGGAGATGAAACTCCATCCATGAAAAGCTCTGTAAGGAAAATATGTAGATACTGTAGAAGTAGGGTAAATAGAACATGATAGAGAAGTAGATACATCTGTTAAAACAGTAAGATAGTACCGTAATCTGTAAAATAGTACCGTAATCTGTAAAATAGTACCGTAATCTGTAAGATTATAATCATGACAGAATGAATACCTTGATTAAATAAAAAATGAGGCTGAGATTATCTTCAACTATGCAATTTTACAAAACAGTTAGTTGGTTATTTATGTATTAGATCTTTAAACACTAAGACTGGGAGACCATATGTTTTGCTGACTGTACTAGGATTGGGCTAGAACGTTCTTTTTCCCATAAAGGGAAAAGGCTGTGGTGGACTGGTGATTAAGGAGGTATATATGTGGAATTAAAGAGGGATATATGAGGGATATATACAAGATGATGTAAGATTCATTGGTATTTAATGAGGTATTCTCCTCTTGTTTGGAAGAGCAGGTTTAATGTGTTGTGATAGACTTGTAATGGCTGGGAAACATGGGAGGAGGGAAAGTGGAAGCGCTCGCTCTTTTTTTCATTCTTTCTATTTCTCTTTCTCTCCATCTATCTTCTACAGTATATCTCCCTCTCTCTCTCTCTTTCCCCCTCTCCCTCTCTCCCTCTCTCTTTCTCTCTCTTTCTCCCTCTCTCTCAACTCCTTCTTTCCTGCCTGACTTCTCTCTCTCTCTCTCTCTCTTTCCTCTCTCTCTCTTTGTTTCTCTCTTTTCTCTCCTGGTGTTTAACCTCCCATGATACAGTAATAGTTTGGAGGCAGGCCCAGAAGCAAAGACCAATCAATGATGACTCAGGGGGACTTACTGTGATGTAATGGTTACACTACCCACTGATTAGCATTGTGATGTAATGGTTACACCTACCCACCTGATTAGCATTGTGATTAATGGTTACACTATCCCTGATAGCATTGTGATGTAATGGTTACACTACCACTGATTAGCATTGTGAGTAATGGTTGCCACTACCTGCTGATTAACACATTTTGTTGTGAGAGCGAAAGAGAGAGTGTGTGTGAATGTGCACATGTGATGTGTGCGTCAAAGATTTTGCTTGTCATGTTTTACCAAATATTCCTTTTCATCCTCTGTTTCTTTTAGGAAATGTCTCCTTGATAAATGTCTCTTTGGTAAATGTATCTTTGGTAAATGTATTTGAAATGTCTCTTGCGTAAATGTATATTGGTAAATGTTCTTTGGTAAATGTATCTTTGTAAATGTATCTTTGGTAAATGTATCTTTGGTAAATGTCTCTGGTAAATGTGTATTGGTAAATGTATCTTTGGTGAATGTCTTCTGGAATGCTCTCTGGTAAATGTCTCTTTGGTAAAGTATCTTTGGCCTAAAGTTATCTTTGGTAAATGTCTTTTGGTAACATGTATCTTTGGTAAATGTCTCTTTCGTAATGTCTCTTAAGATATATCTTTGGTAAGTGTATCTTTGGTAAGTGTATCTTTGGTAAAGTGTTCTTTGTAAGTGTATCCTTTGGTGAAATGTCTCTGGTAAATTTTCTTTGGTAAAGATATCTTTGGTAAATGTCTCTTTGGTAAAGGTCTCTGGTAAATGTCGCTTTCGTAAATGTCTCTTAAATATATATTTGGTAAATGTATCTTTGGTAAATGTCTCTTGCGTAAATGTCTCTTTGTAAATGTACTTTGGAAATGTCTTTGGTAAAGTTAGCTTTGGTAAATGTCTCTTTGGTAAGCTTTGGTAAATGTCTTTGGAAGTATCTTTGGTAACTGTATCTTGGTAAATGTCTCTTGGTAAGTGTCTCTTTGGTAAATGTATCTTTGGTAAAGGTCTCTTTGGTAAAGTTATATTTTGTAAATGTATCTTTCGGTAAATGTCTCTTTTCGTAAATGTCTTCTATAAATATATATTGGTAAATGTATCTTTTGTAAATGTCTCTTAAATGTCTCTTTGCTAAATGTATCTTTCGTAAAGTCTGCTGCGTAATGCTTTGGTAAATGTATCTTTCGTAAATGTCTCTTAAATATATATTTGTGTTAAAATGTCTCTGGTAAATGTCTTTTGGTAAATGTTCTCTTTGGTAAATGTCTTCTTGCCTAAATTTGTTCTTTGGTAAATGTCTTTGGTAAATGTCTTTGGTAAATGTACCTTTGGTAAATTGTACCTTGGTAAATGGCTTTGGTAAATGTAGCTTTGGTAAATGTCTCTTTGTAAACGTAGCTTTGGTAAATGTAAGCTTTGGTAAATGATACTTTGGAAATGTTATATTTGGTAACTGATCTTTGGCTAAATGTCTCTTTGGTAAGTGTCTCTTTGGCTAAAGTGTCTCTTTGGTAAATGTCTCTTTGGTAAATGTCTCTTTGGTAAATGTCCTTTGGAAATGTCTCTTTGGTAAATGTCTCTTATGGTAAATGTCTCTTTGGTAAATGTATCTTGCGTCAATCGTCTTTCTGGTAAATGTCTCTACTTGTGGTAATGTCTACTTTGTAAATGTCTCTTTGGTAAATGTCTCTTGTGGTAATCTATCTTTGGTAAATGTTATTTTGGTAAATGTATCTTTGGGTAAATGATCTCTTTGGTAAATGTCTCTTTGGTAATGGTCTCTTTGCGTAAGTGTCTTTTGGTAAATGTCTCTTTGTAATCGTCTTTTGGTAAATGTCTCTCTGAAATTCTCTGGTAAACGTATCTTTGCGGTAAACGTATCTTTGGAAACGTATCTTTCGGTAAATGTATATGGGTAAATGTATATTTGGTTTAAATGTCTCTTTGGTAAATGTCTCTTTGGTAAATGTCTCTTTGGTAAATGTCTCTTTGGGATTTTCCCGCCAGCAGAAAGGTCTGTTAATCTTCTCCTTTAGAAGACATGTTTATGGTCCCTTCTTTGTCTCATGGATATTTTCCTATTCAACACTCTGACTGGGAGAGAGGCCTTGCTACTCTGTTCTCACTGATCTGACTGTATGTGTTGTTGAGTGTGTGTTTGTGCGGATGTATGTTTTGAATGTGTATGTGCGTGCATAAATTACTGTGTGTGTGCGTGCGTGTGTGTGTGGTTTGAATGTGTATGTATGTGTTTTTGTGTGAAGTTTTTGTGTGAATTTGTGTGGGTGTAATCACCTGCTGTCTGGCTAGTAGCGGTTGGGGGGCAGTAATGGCGGGCCCCGACGCCCTGCAGTGAGAGCTTAGCTTCTCTACGAGGGCCGTAAAAACAGTGGGACCCCTCATTACTCTGAATGGAACGGTCCAACCCGGCCAGCCTACTTCACAATCATGATGATTGTTGTTATTTAGAACCCCAACCGGGGGAGGGTGGCATGGTGGTGCGCACCGGGTACATTTTTCTGACAAGGCTCACAATTATCCGAAGGATCCCGCGGATTCATGACATGCAACCGAGCAGAAGAGAATTGGGAAAGAATGCCCTCATTTCTGGGGGGGACGTCCTGTCGTTTTCCTGTTCTTTTTTACCCCCAGCATTCTTTATTTTTCTCTTTCTCTCTGTCTCTCTGTGTCTCAGAGGTCTGCGGCCTGGCACCGCAGGGTGCCGATAGGCTGAATTCCCGAGGCTTAGGGACCTTTTCTCACCCCGCTTTGCCCACTCACTCGTACACACACACAAATGAAACAGACACACACACACACACACACAGAGATGCACACACACACACGGGCACACATATGCGCACAGACACAGCACATGCATGCATACATACACAAATAAGCACACAAGGCATGCATACGCACACACTACGGTCACCCTGGGGAGTCTGAGCAACAGGAGCAGCTGAAACGCAGGAAGTATCAACCAGCATCACCACCTCCTGTAGTCCGCCTCCCACTGGCTCCTATAGAAGCCGTGTTGTGTGGGGCTGCATGGGGTAGGCKCACTAGGCACACACGACAGAGKGCTGGAGGAAAGACAGCAGGAGGACAGAAAAAGAACCCCTATCTACYYCATATTAACAGTATACAATCCCAACCAGACAGCAGGGAGACATGGGGCAAGAACAGATGGCGGGGCTGCTCTGAATATATAGGATGAAAACACTTTAGGTGGTTGTATAGCGCCCTGTGTGTATCTGCTCTTGTCCCTAGGGAGGTGACTTTATTTCGCCCTGTAGGTTAGTCCCTATGGCTGCATCCGTCCTCTCTCTCTTTTTCCCTACATGCTGTTAGTCCTCCTCTCCCACCATCCGTCCTCTCTCTCTTTCCCTACATGCTGTTAGTCCCCCTCTCCCACCATCCATCCTCTCTCTTTTTCCCTACATGCTGTTAGTCCTCCTCTCCCACCATCCATCCTCTCTCTTTTTCCCTACATGCGCTTAGTCCCCCTCTCCTACCTCTTTCCTTTGTCCTCTCTGTCCGTCCCCCTGTCCCCTGATCCATTCTTTTAACGACTCTCCAAGCGAGAGTGTGTCTGTGCTAACCAGCAGCAGTGTGTATGTAAGGGATGACATCATTAAATGGCCCGGTGGTTTGATATGCTGCTGTGGCGTTACTGTGGAGGAAAATACAGAAGATGATCAATTTCTATCCAGAGAGGCCGGAGAGAGCCACACACACACACACACACACACACACACATGAACACACACACACTGAGCCTCTCTAAGGATGAGAAGATATTGACTGCTTGCTGTCGCCCTGCCTGCATATATGTATCAGGTTTATTATTGGTGTTATTTATATACCAAGGGGAAAGGGACAGAGGGAGAGCTCCCTGTTCAAACAAACGCCCCTGCAGTAATTCTTTCATTCCATATAGATGCGGTAAAGAGGTCAATGGAACGCAGACCGTGGGGACATTGCTCTCTCTCTGTTCCCCCTCTCCCTCCCTTTGTCCGTCCCCCTGTCCCCTGATCCATTTATTTTAACGACTCTCCAAGCGAGAGTGTTGTGTGCTAACCAGCAGCAGTGTGTTGTAAGGGATGACATCATTAAATGGCCCGGTGTTTGATATGCTGCTGTGGCGTTACTGTGGAGGAAAATACAGAAGATGATCAATTTCTATCCAGAGAGGCCGGAGAGAGGCCACACACACACCACACACACACACACCAC
>NW_019942929.1:115106-130746 GCF_002910315.2 Salvelinus sp. IW2-2015
CGGGGGTATAGAAGGGCGCCGACGTAACTATCTGGCACCACCAATTCAAAAATTCGTCTAATCTGGTCTAACCAAGTGGATATTGGATGCACCAATCTGCCATGATTGACTGTTAACTTGTAAAAGGCCCACAAATTGGCGAACTTAAAGTCGCCCGATTTGATATTATTGGCTGCTTTTCAAACTGCCATAACATATAGAGTATCTCGTTTCAGGTCTTAGAAAAATGACTGCTAAATGCTAACACTCCCGGCGTTTTTTCTGAACTGATAATTGCAGGTTGGACTGGTAATCAGTACAGATGCATGAACATTTGTTTGTGGGTTGACATTCCATACAAGCATTATACGCTGCACATATAAACAATATCCTAAAGGTAGACATAATTCTGCTGGGGAATGAGGAGATTCATGGATCTTCCCACTGGATGGAGGATCTTTCGGGCCCAGCTAGGGGGATTGCTTTCCCACGCGTTTCCATGTCAAGCTCCGTTGTTTTGAAGTCGAGTTCGGCATGATACGGCTACCTTAACTGACAGTCTGGCTTGGAGAGACTGCGGTTGGCTGTGGTCACTTCAACTAAGAATGCCACAGACTGGTAAAGAGAGAACGGAGGGACGGCTCTAGTGTTGATGTAAGGGTAGCGTTAAGTGTGAATAAGCATGTCCGTGCATCTGCATGTGTGTGAAGATGCTATAGGCACCAGAGTAATGGAAAGAGTGAGTTGCTGTTGTCCTAGCTAAACGCTGGCATGGACAGGCCTGAATAGGATCAATGAGGAAAGCTAAGGCAGCATGTGTCTTAGCTGAGGTTATAGAGTGCATAAACGAAATGTTATTCACACCAAGTAAACCAATAGTGAAACATTCCGAGAGAATTCAGTTTAGATTCCCGGGTTAATAGTTGTTTTCTCCCAATATGAATGATGTATTAAAAAAGATGCTGGAGCTTCATGCTCCATTATTAACAATATCACTAAAGATAACCGCTCGAACCAACACTTATCTATTTTCCTCAATAAATCGTCATTATTACTTATGTCCGTCTTGCTCTGACCATCAAGCGAGCGTCCTTGATTTTACTCCAATTGGTAGGAGTAGGAGAAGCGTAACTGGGGGTTAGTCTAGTCTATGTATATTCTATGTGGGTTCAGGTTTGTATTTCTATGTTGGTTGATTTGAATTGATTCGCCAATTAGAGGCAGGCTGTGGAATCTTGCCCTCTAATTGGATCATATTAGATGGTAGCAATTTTGCCCACGGTTGTGTTTTATGGGGCATATTTGATTTAGAAGTTCTAGTGCACGTAGCATCTCTTATGTGATCACACAGTTACGTTGTTAGTGTAGTATTGTTATTTTTTGTTTTTGTCTTTACGTTAGTTCACTTTCTTAAAAATAATGTGGAACTCAACATCCGCGCGCCTTGGTCCGACCATTTTATTCCAACACGCTGGACCTCGACACCCTTATCACTATCAAGGCCTCCCGTCAACACCAATAGTCCTCTTATTTCTCACATGGTACATTCTGACTAAGAGTGGTTAGGAACACTGCTCTCTCTCCCTCCCCTTTCACCTTCCTCTCACTCCATCACCACTCCGGGAGTCCTCCTGTCTCTCCTGTCATTCTTCTCCAGTTAGCCCAAAGTGTTAGCATCTGAGTCGTGCTCATCCCCACATTCTTCCTCTTTTATATTAACTCTGTACTACAATTCACTTTTTAAATAAAGCTGTGCTAATTGAATCGTAATTTATGGGCTCAAGTGGAGATATTGATGATTTGTTCATAGCGAAGTACTCCCACCAGTACAACATCATGCAAACTCTTCACAACTTCACTTCAGGCGTTTAGCTTGTGTCACCTATGGCACCTCCAAGTTCCTGCAACAAAATTCCTTCCGAATGTCTGACGTTTCAATGTGACCCGAGCTTTTCAAGTTGCACGCGAGACAATGATTCTTTTCTTCCTCTCTCCTTTCCTCTACTCCTCTCAACGTGCCCTCGAGCGTCCGGACTCCTCCTGCCTCCTGTGGTGCATTCTGGTGAACAGGGGTTAAGTCCAGGAATGCAGTTTACTTCACTTTGCCTATGCCTGTATTCTAAGTGCAGATGTGTATGAGTTTTCTTTTATAACCGACTGCCCATCCTATAAAAGATGAGATCAGTAGAATAATCATTCTCTACACTCCTCACTCCTACAACTTGTGTTATAGACACAAAAGAAAGAAGAATTCTACTACTATTGCTCTCTTAAATGGCAGCGTTTTAAGAAAAACGACATACACCTGAAACAGGGCAATTACAAAAGTGAAGATAAATAACTGCGGATCCGGGACTTACCTGTTACCCAGAAGCACCACATGAGAGGCAGGAGTCACCGGACAGCGAGGGAGAGATAGGGAGAAGGAGTAAAGGAGAGAAGAATCTATTAAGATCGCTAGAAACTGAAAAAAGCTCGGGATTGCCACAATATTTGACGTCAGACATTCAAGCTGAATTTTGCGGGGAATGGCGCGGGTGGTGCCATGTAGGAACTACAACCAATAACGGCCGAGTAGAAGACTTTTTAAGGATTTCTATGGTGTGTACCTGTAGCTGACGCTACTGGAGGCACCAAACATCAAGTATCCACTCGCCGCATCAATTAGGATTCAATTAGCACAGCTTTATTTAAACAGGAATTGTAGACAGAGGTTAATTAAAAAGAGGAAGAGTTGTGGGAGATTGAGCACGACTCAGATGCTAATCAGCTTTGCTAAACGAGAAGAAGAGCATGGAGAGACAGGAGGACTCCGGAAAGGTGTGATGGAAGTGAGGGAAGGTGAAAGGGGGCGGAGGGGAGAGAGAGTCAGTGTTTCCTAAGCCACTCTTAGGCAGAATGTCACATGTGAAAATAAGAGACTATTTGTGTACGGGAGGCCTGTGAATATGACTAAGGTGTCACGTTCACTGCGAATAAATTGTCGGACCTAAGGCGCAGCGGATGTTGGAGTTCCACATTATTATTATTAGAAAGTGAAACTAAGTAAAGACAAAAACAAAAATACACACAATAAACTAACAACGAACTGTGACAAGCAGAGATGCTACGTGCACTCTAACTCAAAACAATATCCATAAACACAGGTGGGAAAAATGCTACCCTAAGTAATGATCCCCAATTAGAGGCAACGATTACCAGCTGCCTCTAATTGGGAATCATACAAGAATCACCAACATAGAAAACAAACCTAGAACACCCATCATGAAAATAATAGACTGTAGACTAACCCCCAGTTTACGCCCTGACCTACTCCAGCCATAGAAAGATAAGGACTCTCTATGGTCAGACGTGACATAAGGGCAATAAATGAGAACATTTTATTGGGAAAATATAATACAGTGTGGTGTCAGGGTTATTCTTTAGTGATATTGAATATGGACATAAGCTTCACACATTTTTAATACATCATTCATATCTGGGAGAAAAACACTATTAACCCGGGAATCTAAACTGAATATCTCTCGGAATGTTCACTATTGGTTTACTTCAGTGAATAACATTTCGTTTGGATTGCACTCCTATAACCTACAGCTAAGAACATAGCGCCTTAGCTTCGCGCTCATTTGATCCTATTCAGGCCTGTCCATGCTCAGCGTTTATGGCTAGGACAACAGCAACTCACTCTTCTCCATTACTCTGGTGCCTATATGCATCTTCAACACACATGCAGATAAGCACACAGCAGCACACACACACACCACAACACACAACCGTCCTCTCCTCTTTACAAGTCTGTGGCAGTTCTAGTTGAGTGAACACCAGGCCACGCAGTCTCTCCAGCCAGATGCAGTAAAAGACGTTCGTCTGGAACTCGACCCAAACAACGGAAATTGACATGGAAACGCGTGGGGAAAGATCCCTATTGGGGAAACCCTGTGGGGAAGAAAGATCCTGAAATCTCCTCATTCCCCCCAGCAGAATTAGTCTACATTTAGGATATTGTTTATATATGCTGCAGTATAATGCTTGTTATGGATGTCAACCCCAACACATGTTCATGTCATCGTACCAGTCAACTGCATTACAGTCCAAAAAAACGACCGCGAGTTAGCATTTAGCAGTCACTTCTTCTAAACCTGAAAAGAGACTACTCCTAATGTTATGCAGTGAAAACAGCCAAATATATCCAAATCGACTTTAGTCGCCACATTGTGTGCGCCTTTTACAATACAATCAATCATGGCAGATTTGACCAATATCCACTTGGTGTATACCAGATTAGTTGAATGTGCGCCAGTCCGGCGCCTTCTAACCCCACGGTCTGATTCCATGTGACCTCTTTACCGCCATCTATATGGAATGAAAGAATTACTCAGGGGCGTTTGTTGAACAGGGAGCTCTCCCTTGTCCCTTTCCCCTTGGGTATATAAATAACCCAATAATAAGGCCTGCTACATATATGCAGGCAGGGCGATAGCAAGCAGTCAATATCTTCTCATCCTTAGAGAGGCTCAGTTGTGTGTGTGTTCATGTGTGTGGGGTGTGTGTGTGTGTGTGTGTGTGCTCTCTCCCGCCTCTCTGGGTAGAAATTGATCATCTTCTGTATTTTCCTCCACAGTAACGCCACAGCAGCATATCAAAACCACCGGGCCATTATTGAGTCATCCCTTACATATAACACACTGCTGGCTGTATAGTGCGATCGAGACACACTGGCGCTTGGAGAGTCGTATATAAAGAATTGGACAAGTGGGGACATGGCGGACGACAGAAGAAGTACAAATGCGAAAGAGTGTGTAGGCAGAGGGGGACTACAGCGCAGAGAAAGAGGATATTGGTGGTGGGAGTAGCAGGGCAAAAAGTCATGTAGAGTGATGGCTGATGTATGCATGCGGGCACTGGGAGAGGACCTGGTTAATCAAAACAGCAACTGTAGAAAATAGGAGAGAGGATGGGCCAGAGGGGCAGACACAGGCAGTAGGAAAGCGGAACGGATGGTGCATACAGAGGGAGGACTAATCTAAGTCAGAGCATGTAGGCGGAACAAAATAGAGAGAGAGCGGACAGATGCACCTAAGGTGACGGAAACTATAACCTACAGGGGCGAAATAAAGTCACCTCCCTAGGGACAAGAGCAGATACACACAGGGCGCATAAACCACCTAAAGTGTTTTCATCCTATATATTCAGAGCAGCACAGCCATCTCTTCTTGCCCCATGTTCCCTGCTGTCTGGTTGGGATTGTTTACCACCACGTTAATAAATGGAGTAGATAGGGTTTTTTCTGTCCTTCCTGCTGTCTTTCCTCCAGCACTCTGTCGTGTGTGCCTAGTAACCGTACCCCATGCAGCCCCACACAACACGGCTTCTATAGGAGCCAGTGGGAGGCGCGACTAACAGGAGGGCTGAATGCTGGTTGATACCTCCTGAGTTTCAGCTGCTCCTGTTGCTTCAGACTCCCCAGGTGACCCTAGTTGTGTGTTGTGTGATGGGTGTGTGTGTGTGTATATGCATGCCTGTGTGCGTTTGTTATTTGGTATGTATGCATGCATGTGTTGTGTCTGTGCGCATATGTGCTGCCCGTCGTGTGGTGTATTCGTAGTGTGTGATGTGTGTTGTGTGTGTGGTGTGTGTGTGTGCATCTGTTGTGTGTGTGTGCCGTGTTTCATTTGTGTGTGTGTGTGTGTTTCATTTGTGGTGTGTACGAGTGAGTGGACAAAGCGGGTGTAAGAAAAGTCCCTAAGCCTCGGATGTTCAGCAGTTCGCACCCTGCTGTGCCAGTCACCAGACGCTCATGTAAGACAGCAAAGAAACAGAGCAGAAAAGAAAAGGAATAAAGAATGCTGGAGGGCCTAAAAAAAGAGACGGGAAAAACTGAGACCAGGCGTCCCGCCGCAAAAGATGAGGGCATTCTTTCCCAAGTTCTCTTCTGCTCGGTGTGCATGTACATGAATCCGCGGTATCTTTCGATAATTGTGAGCCTGTCGAGAAAAATTTACCCGGGGCGCGACCACCGGAGTGGGCCACCCCTCGCCCGGCGTTGGAGACGTCTATGAGCATCGCCGAACTGCAGCTCGCCCCAATCATTCAGGCACCACCCAGGCCGGGCGCACCGACCCAGGGAGCACAACTGAGGAGTTGTTCCTACCCAATAACAAACAATCATCATGATTGTGCGAGAGTAGGCTGGCCGGGTTGGCCCGTCCATATCAAGAGTAACTGAGGGTCCACTGTTTACGCGCCCTCGATAGCAAGGCGTAAGCTCTCACTCAGTCGTCGGCGCCCGCCATTACTGCCCCCAACCTAAGCGTCTAGCCAGACAGCAGTGATTTCACCACCCACACAAAATTCACACAAAAACTGTTCAGCCACAAAAACACAATACATACACCATTTCAAACCAGCACCACGACACCACCAGCACCATCCACAGGGTACCATGTCACCTGCCGCAACATACACATTCAAACATGACGGCCACACAACACACCACTCATAGAACACACAGAAACAAGGTATAGAGCGAAACCCTATCTCCTCACACACCCAAACAACACCCAACACGACACACACACACAGTCAGATCGTGAGAACAGAGTAGCATAGGCCCTCTCTACACAGCAGTGTGTTTAATAGGAAAAGAGGCCATGAGAGAAAGAAGGGACCATGCCTTCTAGAGGGAAGATTAACACACCTTTCTGCTCGTGTGTGTACAATTTATGCATGATTGGCGGAAAATCCTGCTAAAGAGACCCAATTACACAAAAAAGACATTTACCAAAGATACCATTTACCAAAGATACAGTTTAAAATAACATTTACCAAATATACAAGTTACCAAAGATCGTTACCAAACGATTACGGTCTTAGTTCCAAAGAAATACGTTTACCAGAGAACATAACCAGAGAGACCATTTACCAAAGGACATTTACCAAAGAACATTACCAAGAGACACCTTACCAAAGAGACACTTACCAAAAGAGACATTACCAAAGAGACATTTACAAAAAAGATACATTACCAAGATACATTTACCAAAGATACATTACCAAAGAACATTTTACCAAAGAGACATTTACCAAAAACATTTACCCAAAAGAGCATTTACCAAGACATTTACCAAAGACTATCATTTTACCCAAACATGAACATTAGACCAATCGAACAATTTACACAACAGGAGAACATTACAAAAGACGACATTCTACCAAAAAACGACATTATAGCAAAGACAGACCTTTCACCAAAAGTAGCACACTTACCCAAAGAGACACTACCAAAGAACATCTCCATCCGAAAGATTACAAGTTAAGTTCCAAAATATACGATTTACCAAAGCTACATTTACCAACCTACATTTACAACACGCAATAACATTTACCAAAAGAGACATTTACCAAAAAGCTACAATTTACCAAAGACATTTACCAAGGTACCCATGCATCTCCCATCCCAAAGGTACATGTACCACTTATAATACATTTTCCACCGGACAAAGGCACAACCCGACTGTTCCGACCAAAGACATTTGACAATTAGAGACCCGTTTAGCCCCCAAGAAGACATTTACCAAAGTAGACATTCTCCAGAGAACATTTTACAAAGTATATATTTAAGAGAACAATTTACGAAAGAATACAGAATTACCAAAGACGATGTTACCAGAGAAACAAATTTACCAAAAAAGATACATTGAGCAAAGAACTTTAACCAAGAGACATTTACAAAAGATACATTTCCAAAAATAATATTAAGAAGGGGGGGGGGGGGGGGGGGGGGCAGGGGGGGAGCATGACATTTACGAAAGAGACATAACAAAGATAGCAATTTACCCAAATATACATTTACCAAAGAGACCTTTGACCAAAAGAACATTTACCAAAGAGACACTTACCAAAGAGACATTTACCCAAAGATACAGGTACCAAAGATACATTTTACCCAAATAGACATTTACCAAAGCTACATTTACCAAAGAGACATTTACCAAGCTAGCACTTTACCCAAGACATTTACCAAAATACATTCACCAAAGAAGACATTTACCAGAGACATGTTACAAAAAGACCTACAATTTATCCAAATTAGTATATTTAAAGGACATTTACGAAAAGACATTACCAAGAGACATTTACACAAAGAGACATGTTTACCCAAAGAATAACAAGTTTACCAATGAGACATTTACCAGAGACATTCAACCAAAGATAGCACTTACCAAGAGTACACTTACCAAGATACAACTTACCAAAGATCACACTACCAAAGATATATTTAAGAGACATTACGAAAGAACATTTTACCAAAGATACATTTACCAAAGACATGACCAAAGATTACATTTACCAAAGAGGACATTTACCAAAGAGACATTTACCAGAGACATTACCAGAGAACTTCACCAAAGATACAGGTTTACCAAATACAACAATTTACCCGAGACATTACCAAAGATGTACATTTAACCAAAGTACATTACCAAAAGGATAGCATTTTCACCAGAGGAGAACATTTACCAAATGTGATACATATTGAGCCAGAGAGAACCAGATTTACCAAATATACATTACCAAAGATACATTACCAAGAGAGACATTTATTCAAGGGAGACATTCCTAAAAGAAACAGGAGGATGAAAGAAAGAATATTGCGTGAAAACCATGACCAAAGAGCAAAAATGGTCTCATTGACGGCACACACACATGTGCACATTCACCAGCACACTCTTCCTCTTGCGCCCCTCTCATCAACAGAGGAAGTGATGTTAATCAGGCAGGTAGGCGAACCGACTATAGCTTGCACAATGCTAATCAGTGGGTAGTGGTAAACCTTAATTACATCACAATAGCTAATCAGTGGATAGTGTAAGCCCCAAGACCCATGCGACAATGCTAGATCAGGTGGGTAGGGGGATGTAACCATCTATCATCAACACATTGCTAATCAGTGGGTAGTGTAACCATTACATCACAGTAAGTACCCCTGAGTCATCATTGATTGACAGCTCTTGCTCTGGCCTGCCTCCAAACTACTACTGGTTATGCTATGGGAGGTTAAACACAGGAGAGAAAGAGAGAAACAGAAAGGAGATGAGAGAGGGACGAGAGGGAGAGAAGAGACGAGAGAAAGCGAGAGCACGAGAAGGTACATCTCTCTGCGACTCTCTTCTCTCTCTCCTCTGAGATCCGCCCTTCTCTGACTCTCCCTCTCTCCTCTGCTGTCTCTAGACGATCAACTCTCTGAACTCTGACGCTTTTTAGCCCTCGTCAGAGCAACTCGCTCGAAAGAGGAGGAGGAGAAGAGAAACAGTGATGGATCCGTCGCCATTCAGAGCCGAGAGGTCGGGCCCTGCACTGTCGACAGGGAGAGAACACAGAGAGAAGGCCGGGAGAGGGGAAAGAGAAATAAACTGTAGGGAAGAGAGATGGAGAGAGAAAAGAGAAATAGGAAAAAAAAGAAAAAAGAAAGCAAGAGAGCTTCCACATTTCCCTCATCACCAGAGTTTCCCCACCCAATACAAGTCAGCAACTACACATGTAAAGCACTGACCTACATAAGATCCAAACAAGGAGAGAGAAGATCCTCATTAAATAAATGAATCTGACTCATCTTGTATATATCCTCAGGTCGACATGTGATATATTCCCTCTGCACAATCCACAATATATACTCCTTAGAGGGAAAGTCAACCGGGAACAGTTCCACCAAACAGCCGTTCATCGCTTTAGTGGGGCGAAAAATCCCAACCACCCCATTCTAGCCCAATTCCTGGACAGTACAAGGTCAGCAATTAGACATGATGGTCGTGCCAGTCTTAGTCTGCTGCCTAAAGGCATCTGTTGAATACATAAATCAAGCTGTTTGGCGTAGAAAAAGTGCACAGTTATACCAAAAGAATACTCTGCCTCTAATTTGAATTTTATTTTATTTCAAGGTATTCATATCTTGCTCTATGCATATATAATGCGTACAGATTACAGCTACTATCATTACTGTTTTAACCAGATGATATCTACACACACACACATGAACACACACACACACACACATGAACACACACACACACAGGGCCTCTCTAAGGATGAGAAGATATTGACTGCTTGCTGTCGCCCTGCCTGCATATATGTATCAGGTTTATTATTGGTGTTATTTATATACCAAGGGGAAAGGGACAGAGGGAGAGCTCCCTGTTCAAACAAACGCCCCTGCAGTAATTCTTTCATTCCATATAGATGCGGTAAAGAGGTCAATGGAACGCAGACCGTGGGGGATAGAAGGACGCCGGACTGGCGCACATTCAACTAATCTGATCTAACCAAGTGGACATTGGTCAAATCCGTCATGATTGATGTATTGTAAAAGGCCCACAATGATGCTACTAAAGTTCGATTTGGATATTTTGCCTGTTTTCGCTGCATTACATTTAGAGTAGTCCCTTTTCAGGTTTAGAAGAAGTGACTGCTAAATGCTAACTCCCATTCGTATAAGCTGGTAGCATAGCTAGCATACAGAAATCGGTGGTGGTAGTCAGTTGTGTTTTCTACTGTAATGCAGTTGATTGGCAACGATGACATGGACAAGTGTTGGGGTTGACATCCATACAACCATTATACTGCACATATAAACCATATCCTAAATGTAGGATCGTTTTTCGGGGGGGGGAATTAGGAGATTCGGGATCTTTTCCCCAATGCATCTTTCCACCACGCGTTTCCATGGCAATGCCATTGTTTTGGTCGAGTTCCATGGACGTCTTTACCGCATCTGGCTGGGAGCGACTGCGTGGCAGACTGCCGCAGACTGTAAAGAGGAGAGGATAGTGTGTGTGTGAAGATGCTATAGGCACCGGAGTAATGGAGAAGAGTGAGTTGCTGTTGTCTTAGCTAAACGCTGTGCATGGACAGGCCTGAATAGGATCAATGAGGAAAGCTAAGGCAGCTATGTTCTTAGCTGTTGTTATCTAAACTAAATGTTATTCACCCAAGTAAACCAATAGTGAAACATTCAGAGAGATATTCAGTTTAGATTCCCGGGTTAATAGTGGTTTTCTCCCATATATGAATGATGTATTAAGAATGTGTGAAACAGATTGATCCATATTCAATATCACAAAAGATAACCCTGAACCACACTTACCTATTTTTCCAATGAATGGGGATTATTAGCCGTAGTCATATTCAAGGTTGGGAGGAAAATTGCCTCCCGTCAACACAAATAGTCTCTTATTTTCACATTTCTACATGGTACATTCTGTCTAAGAGGGGTTAGGAAAAAAGGGAGGAAAATACTTGATAGGTTAACCTCCCCTCACTTGTACACCTGGAATCTCTGCTAGCGAGTAGCGTCTTTGCTAATTTATACAGGTAGTTTTCACTGACACGTATAGTCTAACATTAGCACTGATGGACGGATGTGAAAGAGAAGGAGGGATTTACACTCTCTCTCTTCCTCCGCTTTCCACCTTTCACCTTCCATCATCACTCCTTATCGTCTCTCCATGTCTTCCTCTCTGTTAGCAAAGCTGTTAGCACCTGAGTCGTGCTCATCTGCCACATCTTCCTATTTTGAATTAACTCTGTCTACAATTCCTGTTTAAATTAAGCTGCGCTAATTYCGAATCTAATTATGCGGCGAGTGGGATATTGATGTTTGTGTCAAAGCGACAGCTAGGTACACTCATGAAACCTTAATAACTTGTTATGGCTGCAAGCCCGACGCCGGTACACCTATGACAACATCCAGCTCAAGTGCAGGGCGCGAAATTCAAAATCTATTTTTTTTCTAAATATTTAACTTTCAACCATTAAAAGTCAATGATCAGCATTTGAAAGATAAACATCTTGTCATCCAGCCAACATGTCCGATTTTTTAAATGTTTTACAGAGAAACACTACATATGTTATGTTAGCTCCCACCAATAAAAAAAGAGGACAGACATTTCACAGCACAAGTAGGATGCAAGTAGCATGCACAAGCAACCTAACTAACCTAGAACAACCTACCATAACCTAGAAAAAAACTACCTCAGATGACAGTCCTATAACATGTTACACAATAAATCTATGTTTGTTCAAAAAATTTGCATATTTGCTATAAATCAGTTTTACATTATGCTACGGATCATAGCTACAGTCAGAAATCGCACGGGAGTAGCAGAGAAAATACAGACACCAACGTCACTACTAATTACACATCATAAAACATTCAGAACAATATATGGTGGATAGCTAATGAAAGAGAAAGATTTGTGAATACAGACTATTTCCGATTTTTGAAGTGTTTTACAGCGAAAACACCACATATATTTATTGTTAGTTCACACCAAATACAAAAGACAGACGACATTTTTCACTAGCAACGGTAGCATGCAAGTAGCATGCACAAAGCTAACCTAACTAACCTAGAACCAACCTAGAACCACCTAAATAACCTAGAAAAAACTCCCTACAGATGACAGTCCCTAACATGTTACACAATAAATCTATGTTTTGTTCGAAAATGTGCATATTTGAGCTATAAATCAGTTTTACATTACTGCTACCATCATAGTTACCAGCATATACAGTCGAAATAGCACTGAAGCAGCATAGTAATACAGACACCAACGTCAACTACCCAATTACTCATCATAAAACTTTCAGAAAAATATATGGTGGATAGCTAATGAAAGACTAAGATCTTGTGAAGCAAGCACTTTTTTATAGTATTCCCGTATTTTTTAAGTGTTTTAGTTTTTTTTTTTTTTTTTTGAATCAGCGAAAAGACAAATATATCGTATATTTACTTTACTACAATAGCTAACATCACAACGAATGCAAACGGTAGCATAGCACAGTTCGACAGATATATATGAAATAGCATCCCAAATTGGGTCCTTATCTTTGTTGATCTTCATTCAGAATGTTGTACAAGGGGTCTTTTGTTCAGAACCGTCTTTATTTGGATCCAGAAGAACTATTTCCCTCTTGAATTAGCAAGCACACTGGCCTTACTGCGCTAACCTCTCCTTCGTCTTCAAACGCATCACGTATAAAGTCACGAATAAATTTCAATAATATAATTAAACTATATTGAAAAAACATACTTTAGGATGATATTGTGACATGTATAAAAAAAAATCGAAGCCAGGGGTCATATTCATCTATAACGACCGTTTTCCAGGTGGAGAGTCCAGGTCCAAATTCGCGCCTCAGAAGAAAAAAAATTATGACGGTCCTCTCACTCCAAGAGGGTGTATGCATTCTCTGAAAGAGATAATCAACTGATTTCTGCTCTCACTTCCGCATGACACCCAGAGGAAGGTGTATGACGTGTTTCTACAGTCCTAAGTGACATGACCTTTTATAGACAAGCTCTTGAAGAGACACTTCGCTTTTTGGAAATCTCACTTCCGGATAGGAAATGAGCTGTAAAAAGAGTTCTGTTTCACTTAGAGACATAATTCAAACGTTTTTAGAAACTAGAGAGTGTTTTCTATCCAATACTAATAATAATATGCATATTGTACGAGCAAGAATTGAGAACGAGGCCGTTTGAAATGGCCACCTCTTTCCAGGTTACTCAATGCTGCTCTTTCAGCCATAACAGGTTAACAACTTCACTCAGGCGTTAGCTGTGTCCCTAATGGCACCCCGTTCCCTGTATAGGGAGTAAGTCCCATAGGGATCTGGTCCAAAGTAGTGCACTATGTAGTCATTGACTCAGCCTCACTTTTCCAAAATCACTGAGTCATCTGCACTGATCAGAACGACACAACCCRTTTTCCCCTTTCAGTGCTGGACAGAGGAATTCAGTTGAATGTCTGACGTCAAATGTGGACCCGAGCTTTTTCAGTTTCAGCAAACTAATGATTCTTTCTTCTTCTCTTCTCCTTCCCTCTCTCCCTCGCTCTCCGGTGACCTCCTGGCCTCCTGTGGTGCATTCTGGGTAACAGGTAAGTCCCAGGATGCAGTTTACTTCCCTTTGTATGCCTTTTTCAGGATGTAGTTGTTGTTGTTGCGTAACGCTGCCATATAAGAGAGAATCAGTAGAGATATAGAGAGGTGGATGTAACTCTCCACTGGGCCCTGCGACTTTGGCACTCTGACTCAAACTCACGTTTCCAATCATTGAGTCATTCCCATTCACACCGATGGTTCTTGTTACCTCGGCATACTCAGAGTAGAAAGTGGAAGGCCCCGGTCTCTCCTCCTAACTCTGAAGGCCATAAAGGAAAGATTATTATGTTTCATGAATATTGTACCATATTAAGAATCGCTCKGTATATTAAATCTCTGACTATGTCCTCCTTGGACCTGGCTAAAATCAATATSCCATGGTCCAGTATTGGGGCTGGTATTCATCGGTCAGCCATGATGTTATAATATGATTATATTTATGACCTGGCTTCCCATCATTAATCAGCGTCTTTAGGAAATTAGAGGGAGTGTTTTAAAATAGTTGTGTGTTTGTGTGTTTTTGTGTGTGTCTTCATGTTCTCCACAAATATCTGCTTGCACCGCTGTCTGTTTGTGATCAGGCAGTGCCCTGGCCACCCCTGCTGAGCCGTTGCCAGCTGCTGTTTGGCTGTTGTGTTTCTAAGCCATCTGTAAGCCTCCTGAATAACAGTCAATTCATCTGAAACTCCACTAAAAGAGCACTCCAATACAAAACATTACTTCCACTGCTGCTTCATCTCAAATGGCACACTATTCCCTATATAGTGCACTACTTTTGACCAACGCCCTTATGGGTAGYGCACTATATAGGGAACAGGGTACCTTGTGGGACTCCACTTCTCTCTCTCTTTCACCTTTGGCTGGAATTAAGTCTCAACTGTTCAGCAAGCTATCTGCTAATCAAATGTATCACAGACAGCCCTACCAATGACTATAATAACACACTGCTGGGTAAACTCTCTCCGCACATATACCCTACCAATGACTATAACTAACACACTGCTGGGTAAACTCTCTCCCACAGACACCCTACCAATGACTATAACTAACACACTGCTGGGTAAACTCTCTCACAACATACCGCTACCAATGACTATAACTAACACACTGGCTGGGTAAACTCTCCTCCACAGACACCCTACCAATGACTATAACTAACACACTGCTGGGTAAACTCTCTCCACAATACACCCTACCAATGACTATAACTAACACACTGCTGGGTAAACCTCTCTCCCACATTACCCTACCAATGACTATAACTAACACACTGCTGGGTAAACTCTCTCCCACATACACCCTACCAATGACTATAACTAACACACTGCTGGGTAAACTCTCTCCCACATGACATACCCTACCGAATGACTATAACTAACACACTGCTGGGTAAACTCTCTCCCACATATACCCTACCAATGACTATAACTAAACACACTGCTGGGTAACTCCCTCCCACAGACACCCTACACAATGACTATAACTAACACACTGCTGGGTAAACTCTCTCCCACATAACCCTACCAATGACTATAACTAACACACTGCTGGGTAAACTCTCTCCCACATACACCCTACCGAATGACTATAACTAACACACTGCTGGGTAAACTCTCTCCCACATAACCGCCTAACCAATGGACTATAACTAACAACACCTCGCTGCTGGTAAACTCTCTTCCCACATATGCCCTACCAAAAGACTAATAAGAACTAACTA
>NW_019942929.1:135221-154266 GCF_002910315.2 Salvelinus sp. IW2-2015
CTTATAACTAACACACTGCTGGGTAAACTCTCTCCCACATAACCCTACCAATGACTATAACTAACACACTGCTGGGTAAACTCTCTCCCACAGACACCCTACCAAGTGACTATAACTAACACACTGCTGGGAAACTCTCTCCCACATACACCCTACCAATGACTATAACTAACACACTGCTGGGTAAACTCTCTCCACAGACACCCTACCAATGACTATAACTAACACACTGCTGGTAAACTCTCTCCCACATACACCCTACCAATGACTATAACTAACACACTGCTGGGTAAACTCTCTCCCACATATACCCTACCAATGACTATAACTAACACACTGCTGGGTAAACTCTCTCCCACATATACCCTACCAATGACTATAACTAACACACTGCTGGGTAAACCTCTCCCACATACCACCCTACCAATGACTAAAACTAACACACTGCTGGGTAAACTCTCTCCCACATATACCCTACCAATGACTATAACTAACACACTGCTGGTAAACTCTCTCCCACATATACCCTACCAATGACTATAACTAACACACTGCTGGGTAAACTCCTCTCCACATACACCCTACCAATGACTATAACTAACACACTGCTGGGTAAACTCTCTCCCACATACATCCTACCAATGACTATAACTAACACACTGCTGGGTAAACTCTCTCCCACATATACCCTACCAATGACTTATAACTAACACACTGCTGGGTAAACTCTCTCCCACATACACCCTACCAATGACTATAACTAACACACTGCTGGGTAAAACTCTCCCACATACACCCTACCAATGACTATAACTAACACACTGCTGGGTAAACTCTCTCCCACAGACACCCTACCAATGACTATAACTAACACACTGCTGGGTAAACTCTCTCCCACAGACACCCCTACCAATGACTATAACTAACACACTGCTGGGTAAACTCTCTCCACAGACACCCTACCAATGAATATAACTAAACACACTGCTGGGTAAATCTCTCCCACATTATACCCTACCAATGACTATAACTAACACACTGCTGGGTAAACTCTCTCCCACATACACCCTACCAATGACATAACTAACACACTGCTGGGTAAAACTCTCTCCCACATACAACCCTACCAATGACTAAACTAACACACTGCTGGGTAAACTCTCTCCACATACACCCTACCAATGACTATAACTAACACCTGCCTGGGTAAACTCTCTCCACAGACACCTACCCAAATGACTATAACTAACACATGCTGGGTAAACTCTCTCCCACATATACCCTACCAATGACTATAACTAACACACTGCTGGGGTAAACCTCTCCACATACACCCTACCAATGACTATAACTAACACACTGCTGGGTAAACTCTCTCCCACATACACCCTACCATGACTATAACTAACACACTGTGGGTAAACTCTCTCCCACATACACCCTACCAATGACTATAACTAACACACTGCTGGGTAAACTCCTCCCACAGATACCCTACCAATGACTATAACTAAACACACTGCTGGGTAAACCTCTCTCCCACATTACACCCTACCAATGACTAATAACTAACA
Source organism: Salvelinus sp. IW2-2015 (assembly GCF_002910315.2). Classification (NCBI taxonomy): domain Eukaryota; kingdom Metazoa; phylum Chordata; class Actinopteri; order Salmoniformes; family Salmonidae; genus Salvelinus; species Salvelinus sp. IW2-2015. The sequence continues at coordinate 136,796 of NW_019942929.1, forward strand.
CACTGCTGGGTAACTCTCTCCACATAACCCTACCAATGACTATAAACTAACACACTGCTGGGTAAACTCTCTCCCCACATATACCCTACCAATGACTATAACTAACACACTGCTTGGGTAAACTCCTCTCCCACAGACACCCTACCAATGACTATAACTAACACACTGCTGGGTAAACTCTCTCCCACAACACCCTACCAATGACTATAACTAACACACTGCTGGGTAAACTCTCTCCCACAGACACCCTACCAATGACTATAAACTAACACACTGCTGGGTAAACTCTCTCCCACATAACCCTACCAATGACTATAAACTAACACACTGCTGGGTAAACTCTCTCCCCAGACACCCTACCAGTGACTAAACTAACACAACACTCCTGGGTAAACTCTCTCCCACAGACACCCTACCAGTGACTAAGACGAACACAACACTCCTGGGTAAACGCTCTCCCACAGACACCCTACCAGTGACTAAGGACTAACACAACACTGGTCCTTGGGTGTTCTATATGATGAAGGGAACTGCACTGAAATGATCAAAAAAGACTGAATCAGTGATGATATTGGATGAAATTCAGTAGTGTGTGTGTGTGTTTGTACGTGCCACGTTTGTTGTGTGTGTGTGTTAGTGACCTCCAGGGGCCAGCCAACACCTGGCTGTAGTCCTGTAGGCGTGGAGCCAGGGCCAGTACAAGGCCATCTGATTAATCTAACCCCATACTGACTCTTATTGGACACAGCCCACACGGTTAGATCACCGCTGGCTGGAGCTGACACACACACACACACACACACACACACACACACACACACACACACACACACACACACACACACACACACACACACACACACACACACACACACACACACACCACACACACACAACACACACACACACACACACACAACACAACACACACACCACACACTTGTGGGAGAGAGTTTACCCAGCAGTGTGTTAGTTATAGTCATTGGTAGGGTATATGTGGGAGAGAGTTTACCCAGCAGTGTGTTAGTTATAGTCATTGGTAGGGTGTCTGTGGGAGAGAGTTTACCCAGCAGTGTGTTAGTTATAGTCATTGGTAGGGTGTMTGTGGGAGAGAGTTTACCCAGCAGTGTTGATGATGTGGTGATTCTGGTCTTCAAAGCCCAGGTGGGGTGCTGTGTCCATACTGACCTGCTGTTGGCAGCTGGGTCTCTGTAAACACCAGCCACAGTTATCCTCTAGGGAGTGAGGAGCGAGAGAGCAGTACAGACACACACACACCTTATCAACTGTCAATCACTCCCCAAGCCACTGAGGTGACAGAGGTGACACAAACAGCATCACAGTCACCATGGTGTTGTGATTTCCCGTTGGTCTCCTCCTTCTCTTCTCCCCTTCTCTTCCTCTGCTCCTCACCAATTCCCCTCCGTTCCTCAGTATTTTCTCAGGGATCCAACCAGTGCAAACGAACAGCTGGCTGAGATGTTGAATTAAAGATGGCTAAATCAGTATTACATGTTAAGTGCAGTTTCGACTGGGGAGGAGAAGGGTGGCGTATTGAGCGAGACAGGAAATGCCTTTCTCAGAAGATCCTGTTTTTTTTWGACAGAACCCCCATGCGGAAGGWTATTATAATGCATAGAGGATCAAGATTTGGTAGACGTAAGGTCTAGTATACCACTGTTTTACATGGGGGATCCAGACTCTGGGATATAGGGATTTTGGGGTAACTCTTTACTTTACAGAGTCTGAAGCTAACTCGGTAGCTTTAGAGTAAAGTACAGTACATCCATTGTTTTAGACAGGACGTTTCCCTCTTAGCTAAGGATTGATGATACAGCTAGTAATGTGAAGTATGGCTTTACATATGGTACGTATGGGACTGGTTTAAGCAGGATATCTCCCTCTGCCCAGGTCCAGTACAGCCACACTACATTACAGCCCAATCAGCATGTCTATTGTCTTGCTAATAAAAGTGAGTTTTCCAGCCGCTAACAACAATACTGATAAACAGACATAACACTGTATAATGGTCTCCCCCAACACAAACACACACTGTGCCTCAATATCTGCTATGTGCTTTCCAGCAGAATCTCCTGCAGTGCACTGTAATGTAATCTGCACTTGAGGGGATGATTGTGTTTAGTAGTGTAGGCAATGTGTGTCTTTATTGTGTTACTGTCCAAATATTTGTGTGCCTGTGTGCGTTTTGCAATTGTTTGTGTGTGCGGTGTGTTGTGTGTGTGGCAGTTCAAATCAAATCTTATTTGTCACATGCTTCGTAGACAACAGGTGTAGACTAACAGTGAAATTAGTACTTGCGGGTCTATTTTCCAACAATATAGAGTTAACGATTATTATTTTATTTTTATTTCAAAAATTGAAATAGTGACATGAGGAATAAAATACACAGTGAATAACTAATACAAATATTGAGTAGAAAAACATGGCTATATGTGTAACCTTCATTTGACTACGCAAGTCGTTAAGAACAAAATTCTTATTAACAATGACGGGCTACCATGGAACAGTGGTTTATGTTGGATTGTTTTTTCAGGGGCAGAACAACAGATTTTGTCCTTGTCACTCAGGGGTTTGATCCAGCAACCTTTTTGGTTACTGGCCCAACGCTCTACCACTAGGCTACCTGACGCTCCAGCAGGGAGGTAAATAACATGGATTATACAGGGAGTATAAATAACATGGATATATACAGGAGAATAAATAACATGGATATATAAGGGATAAGAAATAACATGATATATACAGGGAGTATAAAAATAACATGGATATATACAGGAGGTAAAATAACATGGATATATACAGGGAGTAAAAATAAAACATGGCTATAATACAGGGAGTATAAAAATAACATGGATATATACAGGGAGTATAAAATAACATGGATATACAGGGAGTAAAATAACATGAGTATATACAGGGAGTAAAATAACATGGTATATACAGGGAGTATAAATAAACATGGATTATAACAGGGAGTAAAAAATAACATGGGCATATATACAGGGAGTATAAAAAAATAACATGGATATATACAGGGAGTAGAAAAATAACATGGATATATACAGGGAGTAGAAAATAACATGGCTATATTACAGGGAGTATAAAATACATGGTATATACAGGGAGAATAGATAAAACATGGTTATATACATGGGAGTTAAATAACATGGCTATATACAGGGAGTAAGATAATAACATGGACTATATACAGGGAAGTAGAAAAATAACATGGCTTATATACAGGAAGTAATAAAATAAACATGGCTATATATAGGGAGATTAAAATATACCATGGGCTATATACAGGGAAGCTAGATAATAACATGGCTATATATAGGGAGTAGAATAATAATGGACTATATAAGGGAGTAGAAATAACATGGCTATATTAAGGGAGTAAAAATACATGGCTATATAAGGGAGTATAAAATAACATGGCATATATACTAGGAAGAGTTATAAATAATAACATGGCTATATCTAGGAGAGTATAAAATAAACAGTGGCTATATACAGGGAGTAGATAATAACATGGGTATATTTAAGGGAGTAAAATATAACATGGTATATAAGGGAGTATAAAATAACATGGCGATATATACAGTGAGTAGAAAATAACATGGCTATATAAAGGGAGGTAGATAATATAACATGGCTATATAGCAGGGAGTAAAAAATAACATGGCTATATCAGGGAGTAAAAATACATGGCTATATAAGGGAGTATAAAATAACATGGCTATATAAGGGAGTAAAATAACATGGCAATTATACAGGGAGTTTATAAAATAACATGGTATATACAGGGAGTTAAAATAACATGGCTATATACAGGGAGTATAAAAATAACATGGCTATATACAGGGAGTATAAAATAACATGGCTATATACAGGGAGTAGAAAATAACGGTATTAATACAGGGAGTATAGAAATAACATGCTATATACAGGAGAATAAAATAACATGGTATATACAGGGAGTAAAAATAACATGGTATATACAGGAGTAGTAAAATAACGGATATATGACAGGGAGTATAAAACATGGTATATACAGAGGAGTAAAAATAACATGGGCTATATCAGGGGTAGAAATACATGGCTATATACAGAAGAGTATAAAAACATGGATATTACAGGGAAGTAGAAAATACATGGCTATTATACAGGGAGTAAAATAACTGGATAGTATAACAGGGAGTAGAAAATAACATGGCTATTTACAGGAAGTATAAATAACATGGCTTATATACAGGGAGTATATAATAACATGGCTATATACAGGGAGTATTATAAAATAACATGGCTATATACGGGAGTATAAAAATAACATGGCTATATACAGGGAGTAAAATAAAACATTGGTAAATATACATGGGAGTTATAAAATAACTAATGGATATATACAGAGACAACAATAACATGGCTATATACAGAGGCAGTAAAACAAACATGGCTATATACAGGGAGTATTAAATAACATGGTATATATACAGGGAGTAAACTTAACATGGATATAACAGGGAACAGTAAACATAACATGGCTATATACAGGAGTAAAAAAATAACATGGCTTAATTACAGGAGTCTAAAATACATGAGCTATATACAGGGATAAGATAAAAATTAACATGGCTATATACAGGGAGTCTAAAATAACATGGCATATACAGGTGAGTATAAAATAACATTGCTATATACAGGGAGTTATAAATAACATGGCTATATACAGGAGTATAATAACGGTATATAACCAGGGAGCTGATAAATAACATGGACTATTATACAGGGAGAATAAAAATAACATGAGCTATATATACAGGGAGATAACAATAACATGGATACTATACAGGAGTAGATAAGTACAGGATAATATACAGGGAGTATAAAAACATGGTATATACAAGGAGTACAGAAAAAAACATGGCTATATAAGGGAGTAGTAATACCATGAGCTCTATTATAAACAGGAGTATAAAACACATGGTTATATTACAGGGAGTAGAAAATAACATGGCTATAATACAGGGATATAAAATAACATGGATATATACAGGGAGTAGAAAATAACATGGCTATAATACAGGGAGTCTAAAAATAAACATGGCTATATACAGGAGTAGAAATAACATGGTTATATAAGGGAGTATAAAATAACATGGATATATACAGGGAGGTAAGAAATAATACATGGCTATATACAGGAGTCTAAAATAACGGATGGCGATAAATTACAGGGAGTAGAAAATAACATGGTTATATACAGGGGTATAAAATAACATGGCCTAATATACTGGGAGTATATAAATAACATGGATATATACAGCGGAGAATAAAATAACATGCGATATATCTACAGGGAGAATAAATGAACATGGATATATACAGGGAGTAAAAAATAGAACATCGGTATATACAGGAGTATAAAATCAACATGGATATATACAGGGAGTAGAAAAATAACATGGTATATACAGGGAGTATAAAATAACATGGATATATACAGGAGCTAGTAAAAATAACATGCATATAATACAGGGAGTATACAATAACATGGCTATATACAGGGAGTACCAGTACCGAGTTGATGTGCAGGGATACGAAGGTAACTGAGGTAGTTACCCCTTTAATGCAAGTGCCGCACCAGGAAGGACCCGATTGTTTGGTTAAGCGGTGTTGATGTAGTGCTCAAGTGATTGCAGATTTGCTAAACCAAATGGCCAATGGATTCATGCAAAATATTCATGAATATCATTCTGCCAGGTTGGTATAGGCTGCATTGTAAGCATATCATTCTGCCAGGTAGTCATAGGCTGCATTATAGTTAACTTTTATTTGAGAAGGTTTTGGGAAAGCTTTCCATCTCTACCAGAAGACGGTTATCATTAGCATCATCGCTAACCGACACAGTGTAGACTAGGCATACTCGCACCACACACAACACACACACACACACACACACACACACACACACACACACACACACACACACACAACACACACCACACACACACACACACACACACACACACACACACACAACACACACCACAGAGAGAGAAAAAGGCAGTCCTGTTGCCGTTTCAGAAAGTTGCAGGGAAAATAAGAATCACTGATGCATTTTGTTCATGTCTTGTGATTCACTGGGCCAAATGAATGTCTTCTCTAATCATTTCAATAGATTTAGTTGATTTCCTATTAACTTCAATAAAAACATTTCATGTTGTTCATAATGTTTGGATTCGGTGATTCCCTCAGCATTCTTTTGACTTAAAAACACAGTCACGGATTAACATAGGGAAATTAATGACAATCACATCCCAGACAATGTACAGGAACATGTTTAAGAGTCTGGGAGGAGAAGGGGAAGTTTAAGTGGGCCTTAAGTCCCCTAGAAGCATGTGATTAATGTTCACTGAACATGGTGTTTGGAGTTCCTGGGTCAGTGTTTAGGAAGTCATCACTGGAAGTCATGTGTTTAGAAGTCATCACTTGGAAGTCATATGTGTTTAGGAAGTCATCACTGGAAGTCATGTTGTAGGGAAAGTCATCACTGGAAAGTCATGTGTTAGGAAGTCATCACTGGAAGTCATGCGTTTAGAAGTCATCACTGGAAGTCATGTGGTTTAGGAATTCATCACTGGAAGTTCTATGTGTTATAGGAAGTCGATCACAAGTTGGAAGTCATGTGTTTAGGAAGTTCATCACTGGAAGGTCATTGTTAGGAAGTCATCTACTGGAAAGTCATCTACTTGTAGACTCTTCGTCTTTGTTTGGTCAGTGAGTATTCAGTTTTAAGTTGTGTGCGTGTGTGTGTGTGTGTGTGTGTGTGTGTGTGTGCGTGCGTGCGTGTGTGTGCGTGCGTGTGTGGAGGTCATAACACAGCGTTGTGTTTATCTGAGAACACACACACACTCACAGAAATACAGCCAACAAATACACATATCCACAATACACTGACAGAAATATTTCTTAATTCACACACTGCAGCGATATTAGATATTCCTGCTGTTAGCTGATTTATAACTTACAGTCCAACTCAGTTAGAAATACAAAACACTATACTGTCACACCATAACTTTAAAGGACAATATTCTAGACACACACACAATGTTAAAGTGTGATTGATTCTCAGTGGGGAGCCAGCAGACATTCAACCCTAAGTGTTTGTGGTGGTCAAGATGCTCTCCGTCCATCTCCCCCCAAAGCAACAAGTGCAGTGCTTTAAAAACAGTCACACGTAAGAGTGTGAAATACAGCGATTGCCAGAGTAATGAGGTTTTCCAAAAGGCCTTAGTCCGTTCGGGCCACCATAATATTGATTTAATTCATGTTAATGCCACATGACAAGGCATAGCCGACTGTCAGTAACGGAACCAGGTTTTTTCCCCAGCTTGTGTGGGTGTCGGCGTGCCTGGCATTCATATGTGTGTTTGTGTGTGTGTTTCTCTCTCTCTCTGTCTGTGTGTGTGTGTGTGTCTGTGTCTCGCTCTCTGTGTGTTTGCCTGCGTATGAGCCTCTATCTCGCTCCTCTCCATAGTCTAGTAGGAAGGATATTGGCCTCTTCTTCCAACACGTCCTGAGGGAGAGTAACACTCCCAAGCATGGGCGAGTATGAATGGAATGTATAGACAAAACGGGCCTTGGTCCAGATCTTTATACCCATAGCAGTGTAGAGGYATAACGTTATGATTATGTCTAATTAATTGGGTAATTAATTATGGAATATAAAATATGGATTTATTTCTATTTTACAGTAAACGGGGCACCACCTATCATTTAAGTCGATGGGACTTTCTTAGCAAGTAGGGACAAACCGTACATGTCACAATTATAATCTGAAATGTTCTGTAGAGTTCTTTCAATGTCGGATTCAGAATCTCAGAGACGGTGATATTATTTTATAACAGGAAAAATATGTATTATTAGAACAAGGTAAAACTACAGTACAGGATAAATGACTCAGTGACAGATTATGGCAAAATGATCAGCAACGATGAAGTAGTTAGAATGGGGAAGGGAGGGGAAAAGAGAGGAGGGTTWCTTTTAACTCAAGAGTAGGACACGCTATCAGTTAGGATGATTCTACATGAGACAAAGCAGGGAAGTTAAGAGAGAAATAGCCYGCATTGAATGCGCTTACGTGGGATTCCATAGTAGCTCAATCTCTGGCTGGATTCCCAAATGTCCTTTCAGTGGGAAAAGGGGAGACGGTCCCTGTTCAAACACTTCTTTGTCCGACTGAGATCCAAGTGAGAGCAGAAGACACAGTCGTTCAATTCCTATATTGGTGTTTGGCCTCCTCTGAGATCGGGGGGGGGGGGGGGGGATCAATAATCAAGGGCGCGTTCCAGTTACCAACTACACTGACGTCTGAGAAGCAGAAGGATTTCAGTCGGCCGTGGCTATTTTTCACGCCACGCTCTTATAGTTCAGTTCGAATGGACAGCGTGGGCGGGGATGGCTCCTGCGCTGATTGGCAAAGTTCCGTGGTCACTCTTAATTAACAGGAGGTGCCCCATGCCCAGGGAGGAGAGTAGTGTTCCGTTATTGATGGATAAATCCTTTGTAAAAAAAAAAACGGGAAAGGTGGGTTATTGTTCAGGTGGTTATTGTTCAGGCTAATGTTCCCAACGTAATGAGCACAAAACATGACATGTTCTCCTTGAAATACAGAAAAGGTATTCCAACAGGGAAAAATACACAATATCATTGAACATTTCTACAGCATACAATGAGTACATCAGTACTAGAACAGTACCCCATCTAGAACCTTCTGATGTAACAAAATGTAGATTCCATATGAACGGTCTGGAAGCGGCGCAGGTCCTAATCCAGGCACTTGTCATCTCCCGTCTGGATTACTGCAACTCGCTGTTGCTGGGCTCCCTGCCTGTGCCATTAAACCCCTACAACTCATCCAGAACGCCGCAGCCCGTCTGGTGTTCAACTTTCCCAAGTTCTCTCACGTCACCCCGCTCCTCCGCTCTCTCCACTGGCTTCCAGTTGAAGCTCGCATCCGTTACAAGACCATGGTGCTTGCCTACGGAGCTGTGAGGGGAACGGCACCTCCGTACCTTCAGGCTCTGATCAGGCCCTACACCCAAACAAGGGCACTGCGTTCATCCACCTCTGGCCTGCTCGCCTCCCTACCTCTGAGGAAGTACAGTTCCCGCTCAGCCCAGTCAAAACTGTTCGCTGGCTCTGGCACCCCAATGGTGGAACAAACTCCCTCACGACGCCAGGTCAGCGGAGTCAATCACCACCTTCCGAGACACCTGAAACCCCACCTCTTTAAGGAATACCTAGGATAGGATAAAGTAATCCTTCTAACCCCCCCCTTAAAAGAGTTAGATGCACTATTGTAAAGTGGTTGTTCCACTGGATATCATAAGGTGAATGCACCAATTTGTAAGTCGCTCTGGATAAGAGCGTCTGCTAAATGACTTAAATGTAAATGTAAATGATTCTGTCCGTTTAGAGCAGGGCGAGCCATTTGGCAGGTCTCTGCTGTTACGGTGCCGTCCCGTCCTGGACAGAACGTTTGAAGTGGATGTTCCTGCGTTTAATGGCCCTCTGGAGTGTTTCTTGTAATATATATATATATACTGTATATTTTCCCAGGTGGGTCAACATTGAGACTCATCTACAAGTGAAGCCTGTGAACATACACAATTTAATACATATCATGTAATATTTGATTATAATTTTTTTTTAACCTTTATTTACCTAGGCAAGGTCACGTTAAGAACAAATTCTTATTTACAATGACGCCTAGGAACAGTGGGTTAACTGCCTTGTTCAGGGACAGAACGACAGATTTTTACTTGTCAGCTCGGGATTCGATCTAGCAACCTTTCGGTTACTGGCCCAACGCTCTAACCACTAGGCTACCTGTCCCCTAATATAATATAATGTAATAATATCAATACAATACAGACAACAAGATGAATCAAAACAAACACAAATCTCTTAGCAGATGGACCAACATTATTTATATAAATAGTGACGAGAACAGGGCTCAAAATCGACCCATGCAGCACACCTTTCGTAATATTGAGGAAACTAGATTGATATACCCTCAGTAAACACGCATTGTGTCCCGTCCATTAGATAGTTATTGAACCAATCGCAGGATGACTGATCTAGGCCTATTTCAGACAACCTTTGAACAAGTAAAAAATGGTTGACCGTATCAAACTCCTTACGACAGGTCGGTAAAAAGCACAATTACTTTTTTGTTCTTGACAATATAGCCATCATCTAAGACAAGTGTGGCTGTTTTTTGCTGGTTAAAGGGGAGAAGAGCGGCTGGTCGTGTCACGTCTTTTCATCTCTACCGTTGGCATGCCGACGGGCGAGTAGATGTGTATTGCGTACGCTCTGCCAACTGCCAGGCATTAGGAATTGGCCTGGTCTTTCCGTCAGCGTCAGTAATCCAAACTGCTCTATGTAGCAAAACACACCAAACTAAAAACAAGTTCTCCTTTGTTTATTTCACTGTGTTTATTTGTTTAACGTTTCATTTCCCACCGTGGAGTACGGGAGGTATTAGATTGCTGTGTGTTGTGTGTGTAGCCTAGACGTGCCAATCAAACCGGATAAGGACGTGATCCTGGTGAAAGCTGCCTTTAGCTAATTTACCTGAGTAAGCTAGTTGATTCTGACAATGTGTCTATGAACAGATGTAAGGTGTGTGTGTGTGTGTGTGTGTGTGTGTGTGTGTGTGTGTGTGTTGTGTGTGTGGTGTGTGTGTGTGTGTGTGTGGTGTGTTGTGTGTGGCTGGGTTAGCGGCAGTGTTTCCGTGTGCTCTGAGGCGTGTTAATGACAGCAGGCAGAAATGAACAGACAATGGAGCAGACTCATACATTATCTGCCCGACAGGTACAGTTCTGCGTGTGTATGTTTGTAAGATGTTGCTGTGCCTGTAGGATTTAACCACTCGCTCCCCAATCCCCTCTTCCCTAAAACACGTATAAATATTGTTATATCTAAATTGTGGCCTTCCCTGTAATTTCTTTTGACTCTTGCTATAAAACAGGTTATTCTACTTTACTGAGATCATTTACTTTATAATTAAGTATTCTTATCTTGTTTATTTCTTAATTGTTGTGCATTCTCCAGAAGGAACCCTGCAAGTTAGCATCTCATTGACGTGTGTATCCATGTGTATCGCTGTACATTACGACTTAATACAACTGTGAACACTGAGGATTGTGTATATGGTATGGGTATCATTAGGTGGTGTATTAGTACATGCATGGGTATTCATTAGGTGTGTGTGATTAGTAATGTATGGGTATTTCATGTAGGTGTGTGTATTAGTACAATGTTATGGGTATTCATTGTAGCTGTGTGTATGTACATGTAGGGGTATTCATTAGGGTGTGTTGCACATCGCATGGGTATTCAGTAGTTAGTGTAGTGTATATGAATCAAACTATTATCCATTACTGTATGCAGTTGCATTAATTCCCTAGACTGGGGGTATAAGAATTAGTCTTAGGTAACAGATGCTGCCCTGTTCTATTTTTTCTAATAAGTGCTTTCCCACTAGCTAGAATGGCTAGTTGCGTGCAATGCCCCCGAGAGCGGGAGAGAGAAAGAACGAGGGAGAAGATTATGCTGCGAGGAGAAGTTGTGTGGTGTGTGTCTTGGTTTGTGTAGTGTGTGTGTGTGTGTGTGTGTGTGTGTGTGTGTGTGTGTGTGTGTGTGTGTGTGTGTGTGTGTGTGTGTGTGTGTGTGTGTGTTCTGTTGTGTGGTGCAAAGATCGAGTGAAAGACTCCAAATGGTTTAAGCAGACAGCACCTCCTCCCTCCTTCCCCTCCCTTCCCCAGACCTCCTTTCCTCTCCTCCTCCCCCCTGGGTGTGAAACAGACAGAGGCTCAACCTATAGCGTTGCTCCTCTTTCTTTCAGCCAAGCCCCTCCCCTCTCCTGCCACATGCAGCACGGCGTCGAAGAGCATGGCTCGTCAACGAACATAGAGAGAGGTCGGAGAGAGAAAGAATGAAAGAAAGAAAGAGGGTAAGATTCCATTTTAGAATAAGGAGCGGCCACGCACGAGAGGGTGCCGAGAGACGTGAGCAGCTCGGACCAACCACTTACACCAAGCAGCATGCCACACTCTTAACACTGCCATCGCCAACAAAGGAATCGACAGTAGACCAGGAAACAAACACTCTAGCGAACCCACCTAGGATTGTTTTCGCCTCTTTTTTGTATTCCTCTCCATGCGTCCGATTGCTAATTGATTGAGTTTGAACCTGAGCTTGATGCGATAGAGAGTGGGAGTGTGATTGTTTCATGAGAGAGCCCTCTCTGTTCTGTGTGTTGCGTTTTGAAGAGAGTGCGAGTGGATGGGAGAAACAGACTACTTGCCAGTAGAACCACTGAAAAACGCTTTGCCCAGATAGAGAGAGAGAGAGAGAGAGGAGAGAAAGCCCAGAGATATCTAAGGAGTGTTTGTGGAGTGGAAGAAAAGAAGGCGAAAAAGCTCAGGCAAGACACAGCGCAGCACCGTGTGTACCAGCCTTCATGGCCTCTGTGATCGGTAAGCGAGAGCGCCAGGAGGGCTCTGACCGCTCCTTGTTAACCCTTTTGGGAAGGAAATTGGAGGATTTCATTTAAACTATAGGTACAGCTGAACCAGTGTGTTCTCTCTGCTGCTGCTATTGACCTCTTCAGTGTGCTTGTTTACGCACCCCTCTCTGTGTGTGGTTTAGTGTGTTTTGTGGTGTGTGTGTGTGTGTGTGTAGTGTGTGTGTGTGTGTGCGTGTGCAGTGTGTGTATGCACGCCTGTGGTGTGTGTGCGCCTGTGCATCCACACGCCTTGCCAGTGGTCAATGCAATGTGTTATTTGCAGTCAATTATTAATTCCCATTGTCTCCCTTAGTGTGTTTAAATCCCTTCGAAGGACAAGGAGTGTGTGTGTGTTGAGGGGACCGTGTATCCGCATGGTTTAATAACGCTTCCTCTCGTCGTGATTCCGTGACTCCGGCACTTTGAGAGTTGATTGGGTGAGAGAGAGAGAGGCGAAGTCAACGCTCCCCCTCCGAAAAAAGCTCCTCAGAGCTCGGCTGCCCTCACCACGGTCAGATGTTCTGATAGAGCGAAATAGTTTTTTGCGAAGCGGAGCCCAAGTCATGTTCCTTTTTTTGGTGTGCTTGTGGTCAGAATTTCCAGACTTCCACAATCCACCCAGGCTTATAATACCAGGCAGGAATGAGAGGGTTGATGCTGTGAGGAATTCAAGTTTTTGGGGATGCTAACAGCATAATAGATGAATTGTGCGTGTTGATGATTTGGTTTTAAAAGGCTGTGAAGAAGAGGGTGTTTGTTTATGTAATTTTATTCTGGAAATGTATTTTCATGGCTATTTTGATGTCCTGTCTTATAAGATGTGGGAACAGCATAAGCCTAAGTTGCCTTTTGTAACACGTAATAATTCTCATCCCGTCCCTTACGGGGAAATAGAACCTTACACTGCAGGGATAATTGGAACCATATTTTTTGCGAGAGAGGTGTCTTTGGAATTTGCACAACTAGTTACCTTTTCAAATTAGCCTGTAATGTACATACCCGCGCCTGCACCGACTGAGGATTGGAATGATGCAATTAATAACGGGACAGAACAACTGAATAACAGATATAACTGAATAACTGTTCAGGCCGAAATAAAAGATGTGAACGATGTCACAATGCACAGGCTTTGGTTCAAAAAACGTCTGGGAGACGGCCGGAGTGTTAAAAGATGCTAGAACAATTTTTTTTAAACAAAAATGGACACGTCGGATGAGCTAGAGAAGAGGATTCATGCATTTGTAGGCTTTTAATGATTTCAATGTGGCTCATTCATCGTGTGTTAAAGAACTGGGATTCTGCCTATGTTCCATCGGTTATGAAACTTAGGATGGCAACTGCCGTAATCTAAAAAACAAGACAATAGGGAGGAGTACTGGGGGCGCCCCAAACAATGTGTGCGCTCATGTGTTAAAGACTGCCTGTGAATTCCACCAGTCAGTGATTTTCCTCTCAGAGCCACTACCACTGAGAGGAACCTGTGGCGGTCTCATAATGTCAAAGTTCCCCGTCCATTTGCTTAAAAACAAGAAGAAGTGGGCCTCCTCTCTTCTCTTCCTCTCTCTCTCTCTCTCTGTCTGTCATATTTAGATCTGCTGCCAAAAAGCCTCTGACCCTGTTTTTCACGCCCAAATGGCACCTCTATTCCCTATATAGTGCACTATCTTTGATCGATCCGTAAGGTGGTGCACTACAACAGGGAATGGGTGCCGTTTGGGATGCACACAATGAAAATAAGCTGGTCAAGATTAGCTGAGGAGGCCGGGGCCATGTGCAAAGGTGTTTAATGTCCCTTCCTCATGCGGCGGAGCTTTCTACATGGTTCCACTTTAACGCTCATACTAAGCCTTTCTTGCTATTTATGGCCCAGGACCCCATTCGTTTGGATTCCACACTCATGATGAATTTTGGAAGAGAGGAAATAATGGTGTTGCAATGTAGACACTGAAAGAAAGTGGGAAGAGAGGGGGGTGGGGGGACGATGGAGGAATTAATAGCCAGCTTGAACCTGGCTGTCTTTTCCTCTTTTCTTTCTCCCTCTCTTTCCTTTCTCTCACAAATGGGAAAGAGAGTCGCCTAGCAACGCGGGCCCAGGCTGTGGCTTTGGTGTGTGTGTTGTGATGCCGCGTTACGTGTGGGTGCATTATACACTTTAGTGTGTGCAGTAATATGTGCTGATGACTGCATTACTGGAGCTATACTCAACTGAATTAAAGGGTTTTTAATTCCGTTTGATACGCCGTCCCTGATATTCTACTTGATTTAGCGCCCTTGTTAAAAGGACCAGTCACCTTTCCTTATGCCAAGTATGTCTTTGTTTTATGTGTCGTGGGATTATATTTTTTGGCATTTATCGTGCGTAGGGGGCCATTATTTTTTATTAGAAATTATACAATTATGCCGTGTTTTCAGGAGTCCAGACCTACATCTCGATGGTTGGGGGGTTATAATAGTGGGCTTCAACTCATTGTTATTTATAGAGAGAATTGGAAAAAGCCCGACGGATCCGCTCCAGAGTTTTAAAAAACGGGAAAAGGAGGGAAATTGTGTTGACGTCGCATGGGTAAAAACAGGCATCCACGCCTACTAGGCCTACAGGTCTAATTGCGTCCTCATTAAGCATAATATCGTGGTTATTATATAACCAATGTTGTGGATGAGGGATGAGATGAGGGATGACAAAGAGCAATGTCCATGGAATGGCTAAATGAAGAGGGGGTTGAAAGCGCTTGAAGTTTCATCGTCCGCACGGAAGAGTAAGAGCTCGTTCCTATCTCTTCCATCTCTGTTTTCTCTGTCCTCTCCTCCATCTCTCTCTTTCTCTCTCTCCAGACTCGTTGTGATTAAGTGAATAATCTCTCCATGAAATCCCTTTAGACGCCCCCCCCGTCATTAGATAGGAGTCGATTTACGAAGTGAGAAGAGAGAACGAGTGTGTGTGTATCTGCTGTTGAGGATGAGCAAGTGATAGTTTGTTATTTATCTCTAGGGTTTCAGACGGCTCCGTGATCCCTTCTTCCAGCTGATCTAGGAGGGCTAAAGAGAGGCATACTGACTGACACTCCTGAGGAGCACCTCCCTCTCTCTCCATCTCGTCTCTCTCTCTCTCTCTCGTCTTCCTCTCCTCTTCACGATCACTTCACTCTTGTCTCTTCTCTCTCTCTTTTAATATCTCCCCCCTTTTGTCCTTCTCGTTTCTCGTTATTTTCTCCCCCTTTTCTCTTCTCCTACATAACAGCTCGGTCCGTCAGGCCTCCCAGAACTCACCATACAACACATACAGATACATACCCATCCAGCCAATCGGATTGATTCTATTTTGCTCATCACAGCTCGCTCGCCAAAGATAAGACTTGGAGAGGAGGCTTCTATTGTATATTGTTTGCAGGCGGCTGTTGCAGACGGCTGTTGCAGGCGGTGCGCAGTGGAATGTGCCAAACAGTTTAACTATACTCATCCATTTGACATAAAAGAAAGGCCCTCAAGGTCCTTGGCTGCTTCCAAATATTCTTTGTGATTCTGGCACGGACCGCCAGGAACCTGCTACGATTGAGCTGTTTGGCTGGGAGCTGGAGAGAGCAGAGGGTTTGGCCGGAGGAGGGTTCTTGACAAATAACGGGACGCGTCGATGGTAAGCTATTCCCAGTCTAAAGCCGTCTGCCGTGTGTGTGAGAAAGACTTGTGTTGTGTGCCAGCTAAATAATGATTAATTGTTGCGTCCAATTTGCACGTCGATATTCCCTACCAATAAAATTATTCTTATGTGTCCAGCTTAAAAGTTGTGGCAACTTTTAAAATTTACTTTTATATCGGAGAATAGGGTGCTATTTTGATGGAGACGCGGATGGAGATTTAGGATGCGTTCGTTACACAGCGAGGATACGCTAGTTGTGTAGAAAGAGGAAAGATCATATGAGGGATTTATTGAAATTAACTCATTAATTTATTTTTCGGATTGTTTCTCTGAAATTCTTCATCTTCTGGAAATGGATATGGATGTAATTCCAAATACCTGCAGAACAACAAGAATAGGCTGTTCATTTTCTTGCATAATTTAGGTCTAAGTCTCTTTAATAAATATACACATTTCAAAAATAACAACACTCAGAAAAATTGCATTGCAAATTAATTAAAAATAAATAAGTATATAGGAATATATACCAATTTAATGATTAATTAGAATATAGGTTAGTATAAAATGAAAATCCAGAATTTGTTTTAGTGTGGTCACCATTTTTTTTGCGTTAAAAATAAAAAGATTTATGATTGCTTCTCCAAAAATCAAATACTATTGAATTTAATAATGATTAAATAATATCATTGTAACAAATAGCAGCACACCATATTTTCTATTATCACCCTTATACACCTGCCTGTAAATATATAATAAGGTATGCTTACCAATTTGGAGGCTGACAAAGAGTGTGAGAGTAGGGAACAGGAGTCATCATGGGGGTCAAACACAGGGAAATTAATCCTTGGTGATGGGTGCTGGCCCTATGGACAGCACACCGGCAACCACACATACCACACACACACATCACGCACGGCACGCACGCACGCACGCACAACACGACACACCGTCCCCACACACACTGCTGGGTTACTAATCCTCATGATGAATAATTACAGGAGCTAATCCCGCCACTCTACTCACAGCTGCCACCATTCTCCTCACTCCTGAGTACCATTACAGACGAAAGGATGTTATATACAGTCTCTTTTGTAGGCAGCTGTTTTCTCCTGGTATCTGTGTGTTTTCGTATGTTAACTGAATTAGCATTTGCATAGTTTATTTTCCGCTCCAGTTGGAAGGACCCCCTCGCCGGGCAGGTGTGTGTGTGTGGTGTGTGTCGGTCCCCGTGTTTGT
>NW_019942929.1:154291-159249 GCF_002910315.2 Salvelinus sp. IW2-2015
ATGGTCTATTATAACAAAGGGGGGTATAAACATGCACATTGGCTTAGATCCTTCATGGTGAGTCCCATGGGCAACTCATCCACTGGAGGTTTAATTAGCATGCATAGTAGTGGACGCAAACATAAACAACTAAACAATAGTGGATTTAAGCTAAAGTGGACAACTAGCAGATATATATAGGATAAATCCTATGGCATATATACAGGGAGTTAAAAATAACATGGTAATACAGGGAGTATAAAAATAACATGGAATTATATACAGGGAGTAGAAAATAACATGGTTATATACAGGGAGTATAAATAACATGGATATATACAGGGAGTATAAAATAACATGGATTATACAGGGAGTATAATAACATGGCTATATACAGGGAGTACCAGTACAGAGTCGATGTGCGGGATGAGAAGGTAATGAGGTAGTTACCCTTTAATGCATGCCACCAGGAAGAGCCGTTGTTTGGTTAAGCGGTGTTTGTAGCTCAGTGATTGCAGTTTGCTAAACATGGCCAATGGATTCATGCAATATTCATGATATCATTCTGCAGTGTATAGCTCATTGAGCTATCATGCAGGTAGTCATAGGCTCATTATAGTTAACATTTTAATTGAGAGGTTTTTGGGAAAGCTTTCCATCTCTACCAGAAGACGGTTATCATTAGCATCATCGCTAACCGCTACACAGTGTAGACTAGGCATACCACCGACACACACACACACACACACACACACACACACACACACACACACACACACACACACACACACACACACCACACACAACACACACACACACACACCACAGAGAGAAAAGGGCAGTCTGTGCCGTTTCAGAAAGTGCAGAAAAAGAATCACTGATGCATTTTGTTCATGTCTTGTGATTCACTGGGCAAATGAAATGTCTTCTCTAATCATTTCAATAGATTTTGTTGATTTCCTATTAACTTCAATAAAACATTTCATGTTGTTCATAATGTTGGATTCGGTGATTCCCTCAGCATTCTTTTGACTAAAAACACAGTCACGGATTAAACATGGGAATTAATGACAATCACATCCCAGACAATGTACAGGAACATGTTTAAGAGTCTGGGGAGGAGAAGGGGACTTGTTTAAGTGTGGCCGTGTTTAGGATCACTGAGTCAGTTTTAGGAAGTCATCACTGGAAGTCATGTGTTTAGGAAGTCATCACTGGAAGTCATGTGTTTAGGAAGTCATCACTGAAGTCATGTGTTTAGGAAGTCATCACTGGAAGTCATGTGTTTAGGAAGTCATCCTGGAAGTCATGTGTTTAGGAGTCATCACTGGAAGTCATGTGTTTAGGAAGTCATCACTGAAGTCATGTGTTTAGGAAGTCATCACTGGAAGTCATGTGTTTAGGAAGTCATCACTGGAAGTCATGTGTTTAGGAAGTCATCACTGGAAGTCATGTGTTTAGGAAGTCTATGAGTCATGTGTTAGGAAGTCATCACTGGAAGTCATGGTTGTTTAGGAAGTCATCACTGGGAAGTCATGTGTTTAGGAAGTCATCACTGGAAGTCATTGTTTAGGAAGTCCTCATTGGAAGTCTCTTACTTGTGACTCTCCGTCTTTGTTTGGTTAATGAGTTACTCAATTTTAAGTTATGTTGTGTGTGTGTGTGTGTGTGTGTGTGTGTGTGTGTGTGTGTGTGTGTGCGTGCGTGCGTGCGTAGAGGTCATAATACAGCGTTGTGTTTATCTGAGAACACACACACTCACAGAAATACAGCCAACAAATACACATATCCACAATACACTGACAGAAATATTTCTTAATTCACACACTGCAGCGATATTAGATATTCCTGCTGTTAGCTGATTTATAACTTACAGTCCAACTCAGTTAGAAATACAAAACACTATACTGTCACACCATAACTTAAAGGACGATATTCTAGACACACACACACACACAATGTTAAAGTGTGATTGATTCTCAGTGGGGAGCCAGCAGACGTTCACCCCTAAGTGTTTGTGGTTGTCAAGATGCTCTCCGTCCATCTCTCCCCATAGCAACAAGTGCAGTGCTTTAAAAACAGTCACACGTAAAAGTGTGAAATACAGCGATTGCCAGAGTAATGAGGTTTTCCAAAGGCCTTAGTCCATTTGGGCCACCATAATATTGATTTCATTCATATTAATGCCACATGACAAGGCATAGCCGACTATCAGTAAAGGAAACAGATTTTTTTCCCAGCTTGTGTGGGTGTCGGCGTGCCTGGCATTCATATGTGTGTTTGTGTGTGTGTCTCTCTCTCTGTGTGTGTGTCTCGCTCTCTGTGTCTTTGCCTGCGTATGAGCCTCTATCTCGCTCCTCTCCACAGTCTAGTAGGAAGAATATTGGCCTCTTCTTCCAACACATCCTGAGGGAGACGAACACTCCCAAGCATGGGCATGGGCATGGGCATGGGCATGGGCATGGGCGAGTATGAATGGAATGTATAGACAAAATGGGCCTTGGTCCAGATCTTTATACTCACAGCAGTGTAGAGGCATAACGTTATGATAATGTCTAATTAATTGGGTAATTAATTATGGAATATAAAATATGGATTTATTTCTATTTTACAGCAAACGGGGCACCACCTATCATTTAAGTCGATGGGACTTTCTTAGCAAGTAGGGACAAACCGTACATGTCACAATTATAATCTGAAATGTTCTGTAGAGTTCTTTCAATGTCGGATTCAGAATCTCAGAGACGGTGATATTATTTTATAACAGGAAAAATATGTATTATTAGAACAAGGTAAAACTACAGTACAGGATAAATGACTCAGTGACAGATTATGGCAAAATGATCAGCAACGATGAAGTCGTTAGAATGGGGAAGGGAGGGGAAAAGAGAGGAGGGTTTCTTTTAACTCAAGAGTAGGACAAGCTATCAGTTAGGACGATTCTACATGAGACAAAGCAGGGAATTTAAGAGAGAGATCGCCTGCATTGAATGCGCTTACGTGGAATTCCATAGTAGCTCAATCTCTGGCTGGATTCCCAAACGCCTTTTCAGTGGGGAAAAGGCCCCTGTTCAAACAGTTCCGGGGGGGTGTCGTTGTCCAACTGAGATCCAAGTGAGAGCAGAGGACAATCGTTCAAATTCCTATATTGGTGTTTGGCCTCCACTCATTGAAATCGGGGGGGGGTCAATAATCAAGGGCGCTTTCCAGTTACCAACTACACTGACGTCTGAGAAGCAGAAGGATTTCAGTTTCCCGTGGCTATTATTCACGCCACGCTTTTATAGTTCAGTTCGAATGGACAGCGTGGGCGAGGACAGGCTCCTTGCCTGATTGGCTGACATTTTCCGTGGTCACTCTTAGCAGGAGGTGCCCCAGGCCCAGGGAGGAGAGTAGTGTTCCGTTATTGATGGATAAATCCTTTGTAAAACACGGGAAAGGTGGGTAATTGTTCAGGGCATAATGTTCCCTACGTAATGATACAAAACATGACATGTTCTCCTTGAAATACAGAGAAATTATTCCCAGCAGGGAAAAATACACAATATCATTGAACATTTCTACAGCATACAATGATCATAGGATACATCAGTACTTCCCCAACTAGAACCTTCTGATGTTAACAAGAATGTAGATTCCATATGAATGGTCTGAGTTCTGTCCGTTTAGAGCAGGGCGAGCCATTTGGCAGGTCCCTGCTGTTACGGTGCCGTCCTGTCCTGGACAGAACGTTTGAAGTGGACGTTCTGCTGTTTAACAGCTCTCTGGAGTGTTATCTTGTAATACGGAGTGCGATTTATTATTATATTTTATTTATACTACGGAGTGGGATTTATTATTATATTTTATTTATACTATGGAGTGCGATGTATTATTATATTTTATTTATACTACGGAGTGGGATTTATTATTATATTTTATTTATACTATGGAGTGGGATTTATTATTATATTTTATTTATACTATGGAGTGCGATGTATTATTATATTTTATTTATACAGGGAGGGTCAACATTGAGACCAAGGTCTCATTTACAAGGGAGGCCTGTGAACATGAACATACACAATTGAATAAATATCATGTAATATAATAATATCAATATAATACAGACAACAAGATGAATCAAAACAAACACAACCCGTATCACCTCCCTTAACAGATGGAACAATATTACTGATAGAAATGGTGACGAGAACAGAGCCCAAGATCAACCCCTGCGGCACACCTTTCGTAATATTGAGGAAACTAGATATGATATCGTCAGTAAGCACACTTTGTTTCCCGTATGTTAGATAGTTCTTGAACCAACCGCGGGATGCCTGATCGAGGCCTATTTCAGACAACCTCTGAACAAGTAAGAAATGGTCGACCGTATCAAACGTCTTTCGACGGGTCGATAAGCCAGCACAATGACTCTTATGGTCTGAACAATATAGCGTGTCATCTGTGGACGTTTTTTGTTTGGGAAAAGGGGGAGAAGAGCGGCCGGGTCGTGTCACGTCTTTTCATCTCTACAGTTGGCACGCCGACGGGCGGGTAGGTGTGTATTGGGTACGCTCTGCCAACTGCCAGGCATTAGGAATTGGCCTGGTCTTTCGTCAGGGTCAGTAATCCAAACTGCTCTATAACCCGTGTAGCAAAACGCACCAAACTAAACAAGTCTCCTTTTGTTCATTTCACTGTGTTTATTTTTTTACACCTTTCATTTCCCACCGTGGAGTACGGGTGGTTTTAGATTGCTGTGTTGTTGTTTGTGTAGCCTTTCCCACCGTGGAGTACGGGAGGTTTTAGATTGCTGTGTTGTTGTGTGTGTAGCCTTTCCCACCGTGGAGTACGGGTGGTTTTAGATTGCTGTGTTGTTGTGTATATAGCCTAGACGTGCTAATCAGACCGGATAAGGACTTGATACCTGGTGAAAGCTGTCTTTCGCTAATTTACCTGAGTAAGCTAGTCGATTCTGACACTGTGTCTACGAACAG
>NW_019942929.1:160276-176774 GCF_002910315.2 Salvelinus sp. IW2-2015
GTGTGTATTAGAACATGTATGGGTATTCATTAGGTGTGTGTATTAGTACATGCATGGGTATTCATTAGGTGTGTGTATTATGAATCAAACTATTATCTCATTACTGGTATGCAGTTGCATTATTCCCTAGCTGGGGTATAAAGAATAGTCTAGGTAAAGGTGTGCCTGTCTATTTTCTATAGTGCTTTTCCCACTAGCTAGAATGGCTAAGTGCGTGCATGCCCGAGAGAGGGAGAGAAAGAACGAGGGAGAGATATTGCTGAGAGAATGTGTGTGCGTGTCTCTGTTTGTGTGTGTGTGTGTGTGCAACAGATGAGTGAAGACTCCAAATGGTTAAAGCAGACAGCCCTCCTCCCTCCTCTCCCCTCCCTTCCCTCGACCTCCTTTCCTCTCCCTCCTCCCCCCGGTGGGTGTAAACAGACAGAGGCTCAACCTATAGCGCGCCTCCCTCCCTTCTTTCAGCCCCAAGCCCCTCCCCTCTCCTGCCAGCAGCAGYACGGCTCCGAAAGAGTGCCTCAAACTTGGAGAGAGCGAGAGAGAGAAAGAAAGAGGAAAGATTCCGTTTAGAAAGGCAGGCAGCGGCAGAGAGGGTGCGAGAGCGAGCGTGGACCAACCACCAACCAGCAGGATGCRCATTTAACCACCCACTGTCCAGCCTAAGGAAAAGAAGAAAAAAACGATCCAGCATTTTTTCCCTCTTTTTTTATTCCTCCCTCTCTCATTAATGAGTTGAGCTTGAAGCCTGAGCTTGATGCCATAGAGAGTGAGAGTGTGATTGTTCATTGAGAGGAGCCTCTCTCTGTTCTCTGTGTGCGTTTGAGAGAGTGAGTGGATTGGGAGAAACAGACTACTGTCAGTAGAACCACTGAAACAGACTGTGTGCCCAGAGAGAGAGAGAGAGAGAGAGAGAGAGAGAGAGAGAGAGAGAGAGAGAGAGAGAAAGCTCCAGAGATATCGAAGGCAAGTGTTTTGTGGAGGGGAAGAGAAAAGGCGAAAAGGGCTCCAGGCAAGACACAGCGCAGGATCGTGTCTACCCAGCTACATGCCTCTGTGATCGGGTAACGAGAGMAGCCAGGAGGGCTCTGRCCGGMTCCTTTTAACCCTTTTGGGGAAGGAACAACTGGAGGATTTCTTAACCTAAGGTAACAGCTGAAACCAGTGTATTACTCTCTGCTGCTCTAATTGACCCTTCCTGTTCAAGCTGTGCTTGCGTTTTACACACGCCCTCTCTGTGTGTGTGGTGCTGTGTTGTGTGTGTGTGTGTGTGTGTGTGTGTGTGTGTGTGTGTGTGTGTGTGTGTGTGTGTTGTGTGGTGTGTGTGTGTGTGTGTGTGTGTGTGTGTGTGTGTGTGTGTGTGTGTGTGTGTGTGTGTGTGTGTGTGTGTTGTGTGTGTGTCACTGCTGTGGGTCATGTGTGCAGCGCTGTGCATCCACATGTCTTGCCTGTGGTCAATGAAATGTGATCAATTGCTGTCAATTATTATACCCACTGTCTGCTTAAGTGTGTTTCAACCATCTTCAAATGAAAGGAGTTGTGTGTTGAGGGGACCTGTATCGCATGTTAATACGCTGTGGTTCCTTGACTCCAGCACTTTGAGAGTTGATTGGTGAGAGAGAGAGAGAGGGAAGCCAAAAAACGCACCCCCGAAACGAGCTCCCTTGGAGCTCGGCTGCCCTCACCACGGTCAGATGTTCTGAATTAGAGCGAGTAGTTTTTGCGAAGCAGAGCCCAGTCAGTGTTCCTTTTTTGGGGCTGCTTGTGGTCAGAATTTCCAGCCTCTCCAAATCCACCCAGGCTATAATACCAGGCAGGATGACGGGGCTGATGCTGTGGACGGGGATTCTCAAGCCTTTTTTTGGATTGGCTCAACAGCATAATAGATGAATTGTGTGTGTTGATGATTTAGATTGAAAAGGCTGTGAAAGAGAGAGGGGTTTGTTTATGTAATTTTTATGTAATTTGATATTTTCATGGCCATTTGATGTCCTGTCTTTTAAGATGTGGAAACAGGCATAGCCTACAGTGCTGTT
Source organism: Salvelinus sp. IW2-2015 (assembly GCF_002910315.2). NCBI lineage: Eukaryota > Metazoa > Chordata > Actinopteri > Salmoniformes > Salmonidae > Salvelinus > Salvelinus sp. IW2-2015. Next base: position 162,307 of record NW_019942929.1, read on the forward strand.
TGTAACACACGTAATAATTCTCACTCCCGTCCCGTTACGGGAAGAATAGACCCTTACACTGCAGGATAATTGGAACCCTATTTTTTAGGGGGGGGGRTGTTTTGGAATTTGTCACTCTATTACCTTTTCAATTAGCCTGTTCTACATCCCCCGGCCTGCCGCTGAGTGACGCAATGATGCAACTATAACGGACAGAACTGAATAACAGAACAACTGAATAACTGTCAGGAATAAAAGAGGGAACGATGTAAAGAGGAATAAAAGAGGGAACGATGTCACAATGGACCAGCTTTGCGTTCATAAACGTCGTGGAGACGGCCAGATGTTAAAAGATGTTAAAAAAATATATAGAAAAAAATAAAAATGTTTTACAAAAAATGGACACGTCAAATAGACAGATGAGCTAGATGAAGAGGATAGCATGCGACATGTTTTTATGATTTCAATATGTTCATCTGTGTGTTGTAGAAGTGTGATTTGCCATATGTTCCATCAGTTAAGGAAACTTAGATGGCTTCTGCCGTATTAAAAACCAGACAATAGGGAGGAGTACTGGGGKCACAGCAACAATGTGTGCACTCATGTGTTAAAGACGCTGTGAAATTCCACCAGTCAGTGATTCCTCTCAGGCCCACTACCACTGAGACGGACCTGTGGTGTCTCATAATGTCAAACAGTTCCCCCGATTGTTAAAAAACAAGAAAGAAATGGGCCTCTCTCTCTCTCTCTCTCTCTCTCTCTCTCTCTCTCTCTCTCTCTCTCTCTCTNAAGAGGGGTGTTTGTTTATGTAATTTTTCTGGAAATGTATATTTTCATGGCTATTTGATGTCCTGTCTTATAAGATGTGGGAACAGGCATAGCCTACAGTGCCGTTTGTAACACACGTAATAATTCTCACTCCCGTCCYGTTACGGGGAGAATAGACCCTTACACTGCAGGATAATTGGAACCATATTTTTTGCGGGGGTGTTTTGGAATTTGTCACWCTGTTACCTTTTCAATTAGCCTGTTGTACATCCCCCGGCCTGCCGCTGAGTGATGGAATGATGCAATAATAACGGACAGAACAACTGAATAACAGAATAACTGAATAACTGTCAGGCCGGAATAAAAGAGTGAACGATGTCACAATGCACCAGCTTTGCGTTCAWAAACGTCGTGGAGACGGCCRGATGTTAAAAGRTGCTAAACMATTTTTTTTAAACAAAAAATGGACACGTCGGATGAGCTAGATGAAGAGGATATCATGTGATAGGCTTTTATGATTTCAATGTGCTCATCATCTGTGTGTTAAAGAACTGGGATTTGCCATAYGTTCCATCGGTTAAGGAAACTTAGATGGCACTGSCGTATTAAAAACMAGACAATAGGGAGGAGTACTGGGGGCGCCCCAACAATGTGTGCGCTCATGTGTTAAAGACGCTGTGAAATTCCACCAGTCAGTGATTCCTCTCAGGCCCACTACCACTGAGAGGAACCTGTGGCGTCTCATAATGTCAAACAGTTCCCCCGATTTGTTAAAAAACAAGAAAGAAGTGGGCCTCTCTCTCTCTCTCCTCTCTCTCTCTCTCTCTGTCTGTCATATTTCAGATCTGCGTGCCAAAGCCTCTGACCCTGTTCACGCCCCAAAYGGCACCCTATTCCCTATATAGTGCACTTCTTTTGATCAGAGCCCGGTAGGTYGTGCACTACACAGGGAATAGGGTGCCGTTTGGGATGCACACAATGAGAAATAAGCTGTCAAGAATTACTGAGGAGGCCGGGGCCATGTGCAAAGGTGTTTAATGTCCCTCTCATGCGGCGGGCCTTACTACATGGTTCCACTTTAACGCTCATACTAAGCCTTTCTGCTGATTTATGGCCCAGGACCCCATTCTTTGATTCCACACTACATTGATTTTGGAGAGGGGAAATAATGGTTTGCAATGTTAGACACTGAAAGAAAGAGTGGAGAGAAGGGGGGGGGGGGGGGTGAACGGTAGGAGGAAATAAGCTGAACCTGGCTGTCTTTCCTCTTTTCTTTCTCCCTCTCTTTCTTTCTCGTCACAATGGAAAGAGATCGCCTAGCAACGGGGCCCAGGCTGTGCTTGGTGTGTGTGTGTGTATGCCGTACGTGTGTGTGGTATTATTTACACTTAGTGGTGCAGTAATCTGGCTGATGACTGCATTACTGGAGCTATTACCAATGAATAAAAGTTTTAATTCCGTTTGATACGCCGTCGTGATATTTCTCTGATTTAGCGCCTTGTAAAACGGACCGGTCACTTCCTTATCCAATATTCTTTGTTTTATTGTTCGTTATTAATTGTGGGCATTTATCGTAGGTAGGGGGCCATTATTTTTTTTAAAAAAATGTATAAAATATGCCCGGTCCCAGACCTACATCTCATGGTGGGGGGTTATATAGTGGCTCAACTCATTGTTCATTTATAGAGGAGAATTGGAAAAGGCCGACGGATCCGCTCCAGAGTTTTTTTTTAAAAACGGGAAAGAGGGAAAATTGTGTATTGACGTCGCATTGTGAAAAACAGCATCCACGGCCTATAGGCCTACAGTCTATTGCTCCTCATTAGCATAATAGTGGTTATTATATAACCATGTTTGTGAATGGAGGGATGAGATGAGGGATGACAAGAGAGCAATGTCCATGGGAATGGAATGAAAGAGGGGTGAAGCGCTTGAGAGTTCATCGTCCGCACGGAAGAGTAAAGAGCTCTTCTATCTCTTCATCTCTGTTTTCTTCTTCTCCTCTCCTCTCCAGCTCGTTGTGATTAAAGTAATATCTCTCCATGAATCCCTTTAGAACTCCCCCCCTCATTAGATAGGATGATTTACGAAGTGAGAAGAGAGAACGAGTGTGTGTTATCTGCTGTTGAGGGATTGAGGAGTGTGTTAGTAGTGTTATCTCACTGGGTGTCCAGACGGCTCCGTGACCCCTTCTTCCACTGATCTAGGAGGGCTAAAGAGAGGTAGTGTCTGTCTGAAGGAGCACCTTGTTCAGTTCTGAGACCAGGCCATCTCTCTCATTTTCTCTCTCTCTCTCTTCCTCCATATATTCTTCTATCGCTCTGTTGCTCTTTCTCTCTCTCTCCGCCTGTAATTCTCCCCCCTCTTGTCTCTCGTTCTCGTTATTTCTCCCTCCCTCCCTCTTCTCCTACATAACAGCTCCGGTCCGTCCAGGGCCTCCAGAACTCACCATAACAACACATACAGTACATACCCATCAGCCAATCGATCGATTCTATTTTCTCATCACAGCTCTGCTCCAGATAAGACTTGGAGGAGGAGGCTTCTATTGTATATTGTTGCAGGCGGCTGTTGCAGGCGGCTGTTGCAGGCGGCTGTTGCAGGCGGTGCGCAGGGAATGGTGCCAAACAGTTAAGCTATACTCATCCATTTGGGATAAAAAGAAGGCCCCTCAATGGGTCTTGCTGCTTCCAGAATATTCTTTGTGATTGCCTGGCACGGACCGCAGGGAACCTGCTACAGATTGGACTGTTTGGCTGGGAGCTGGAGAGGAGCAGGGAAGGTTGGCCGGAGGAGGGTTTCTGACAAATAATCGGGACGCCGTCGATGGTATGCTAATTCCCCCGTCTGCCTGTGTGTGTGAGAAGACTTGTGTTTGGTGYGTAAATATGAATTAGATTGGTTGCGTCCCAAATTGCACTCGATTCCCTACAATATTAATTCTTATTGTCCCAGCTTAAAAGTAGTGCACTTTAAATTTAATTTTTATCGGGAATAGGGTGCTATTTGAGTGGGAGACGCGGATGGAGATTTAGATGCGTTCGTTACAGCGAGGATACGCTAGTGTGTAGGAAAGAGGAAAGATCATTGAGGGAATTTATTGAATTAACCTATTATTTATTTTCGGATTGTTTCTCTGAAATTCTTCATCTTCTGGAATGATATGGATGTATTCCAAATCCTTCCAGAACAACAAGAATAGGCTGTCATTTTCTTGCATTAATTTAGGTCTAAGTCCTTTAATAAATATACACATTTCAAAAATATATTTAAATGCAGRAAAATTGCATTGCAATTTAAATTAAAAATAATAAAGTATATAGGAATATATACCATTTAAATTATAAAGAATAAGGTTTAGTATAAATAGAAAATCCAGAATTGTTTTAGTGGTCACCATTTTTTGTTGGCTATAAAAATAAAAGATTTATGATTCTTCCAAAAATCAAATACTATTGAATTAATAATGATTAAAATAATAATTGTACAAATAGCAGCACCATATTTCTATTATCACCTTATACAACCTGCCGTAAATAATATAACTTAAGTATGTACTAATTTGGGGCTGACAAGAGTGTGAGAGTCAGGGGAAACAGAGGTCATCATGGGGGTCAAACACAGGAAATGATCCTTGTGATGGAGTGGCCTGGCCCTATGGACACGCACACACGCACGCACACATACACACGCACGCACGCACGCACACACACGCACACACACGCACACACTGCTGGGTTATAAATCCTCATATGAATAATACAGGGACTATCCCAGCCACTCTACAGAGTCTCGTACAACTGCCACTGCATTTCCCCACGGTACCATTACAGAGGAAAGGATGTTATATACAGTCTCTTTGTGAAGGCAGCTGATTTTCTCCTCTTGTTTTCTGTTGTTATCGAATTGAGATGATAGNTTTCTCCCTCTCTTTCTTTCTCGTCACGAATGGAAAGAGATCGCCTAGCAACGGGGCCCAGGCTGTGCTTGGTGTGTGTGTATGYGTGCATGCACGTACGTGTGTGTGTGTGTGTGATATATACACTTAGTGTGTGCAGTAATCTGGCTGATGGACTGCATTACTGGAGCTATTACCCAATGAATAAAAGTTTTAATTCCGTTTGATACGCCGTCGTGATATTTCTCTGATTTAGCGCCTTGTAAAACGGATCAGGTCACCTTTCCTTATCCACATATTTCTTTGTTTTATTGTTCGTGTTATTACGTTGAAGGGCATTTATCGTAGYGTAGGGGGGCCATTATTTTTTATTTCAAAACTGAATAAAAATGATGCCGGTCCCAGACCTACATCTTAATGGCTGGGGGGTTATATAGTGGCTCAACTCATTATATAGTGGCTCAACTCATTGTTCATTTATAGAGGAGAATTGGAAAAGGCCCGATGGACCTGCTCCCGAGTAAAAAAATTAAATAAAAAAAACGGGAAAAGAGGAAAAATTGTGATAGACGATTGGTGAAAAACAGCATCCACGGCCTACAGTCTATTGCATCCTCATTAGCATAATGTATGGTTATTATACATCCATGTTGTGATGGAGGGATGAGATGAGGGATGAGATGAGGGATGACAAAGAGCAATGTCCATGGGAATAGACATGAAAGAGGGGGTGAAGCGCTGGACGGTTCATCGTCCGCACGGAAGAGTGAAGAGCTCCTTCTATCTCTTCATCTCTGTTTTTCTCTCTCTCCAGCTCGTTGTGATTAAAGTTAATATCTCTCCATGAATCCCTTTTAGAACATCCCCCCCCATCATTAGATAGGAGTGATTTACGAAGTGAGAAGAGAGAACGAGTGTGTGTGTGTGTGTGTGTCTGCTGTTGAGGGATTGAGGAGTGTGTTAGTAGTGTTATCTCACTGGGTGTCCAGACGGCTCCGTGACCCCTTCTTCCACTGATCTAGGAGGGCTAAAGAGAGGTAGTGTCTGTCTGAAGGAGCACCTTGTTCAGTTCTGAGACCAGGCCATCTCTCTCATTTTCTCTCTCTCTCTCTTCCTCCATATATTCTTCTATCGCTCTGTTGCTCTTTCTCTCTCTCTCCGCCTGTAATTCTCCCCCCTCTTGTCTCTCGTTCTCGTTATTTCTCCCTCCCTCCCTCTTCTCCTACATAACAGCTCCGGTCCGTCCAGGGCCTCCAGAACTCACCATAACAACACATACAGTACATACCCATCAGCCAATCGATCGATTCTATTTTCTCATCACAGCTCTGCTCCAGATAAGACTTGGAGGAGGAGGCTTCTATTGTATATTGTTGCAGGAGACTGTTGCAGGAGACTGTTACAGGCGGTGCGCAGGGAATGGTGCCAAACAGTTCAGCTATACTCATCCATTTGGGATAAGAAGAGGGTCCCTCAATGGGTCTTGCTGCTTCCAGAATATTCTTTKTGATTGCCTGGAATGGGTTAAAGGGAGCTCGCTACAGATTGGACTGTTTGGCTGGGAGCCGGAGAGGAACAGGGAAGGTTGGCCGGAGGAGGGTTTCTGACAAGTGAACGGTACGCCGCCGTCGATGGTATGCTAATTCCCCCGTCTGCCTGTGTGTGTGAGAAGACTTGTGTTTGGTGTGTAAATATGAATTGGATTGGTTGCGTCCCAAATTGCACCCTATTCCCTATAATATTAATTATTATTGTCCCAGCTCAAAAGTAGTGCACTTTTTTTCTTCTTCTAGGGAGTAGGGTGCTATTTGAGAGGCAGACGCGGATGGAGATTTTGATGTATTCGTTACAGCGAGGAGACGTGTGTAGGAAAGAGGAAAGATCATTGAGGGAATTTATTGAATGAACCTATAATTTAATTTATTTTGGGTTTGTTTCTGTTCAGGAAAGCTCTGAATGCGTTCCAGATCCTTCCAGAACAACAAGAATAGGCTGTACTTTTCAACCATTCATTTAGGCCTAAGTCCTTTAATAAATATACACATTTCCAAAATATATTTCAACGGGGGAAAAATGTAATAATAAAAAAATATTACAATTTAAATTAAAAATAATAAAGTATATAGGAATATATACCATTTAAATGATCAAGGATAAGGTTTAGTATAAATAGAAGCAGGTGGACAATCCAGAATTGTTTTAGTGGTCACAATTTTTTATTGGATATAAAAAATAAAAGGTTTATGATTCTTCCAAAAATCGAATGAAGTACTAAGTACTAATGATTGTATAATGATAAAAATAATAATTGTACAAATAACAGCAGCATATGTAATTATATTTCTATTATCACCTTATGCAACCTGCCGTAAATAATATAGCATAAGTATCTACTAATTTGGGGCTGACAGAGTGTGCGAGCCAGGGGAAACAGAGGTCATCATGGGGGTCAAACACAGGAAATGATCCTTGTGATGGAGTGGCCTGGCCCAATGGACATGCACACGCACACACACACACACGCACACGCACACACACACACACACACACACACACACACACACACACACTGCTGGGTCATAAATCCACATATGAATAATACAGGGACTATCCCAGCCACTCTACAGAGTCTCGTACAACTGCCACTGCATTTCCCCACGGTACCATTACAGAGGAAAGGATGTTATATACAGTCTCTTTGTGAAGGCAGCTGATTTTCTCCTCTTGTTTTCTGTTGTTATCGAATTGAGATGATAGTTATTTTCCGCTCCAGTTGAGAAGGACCCTTCGGCCGGCGCAGGTGTGTGTGTGTGTGTGTGTGTGTGTCGGTCCCGTGTGTGTTAGAGTTTTCCATCTCCTGATGGAGCCAGACAGAGGTTGTGGCTGTGTCCCGGGCTGTTCTGGTCCGGGGGGGACAGTGACAGAGTGACCATCCTTACCGTAGCGTAGCCGCCGGCTGAGCTATAGAATAATAGTATTTCCAGTTGAGGTGACGGGCCGAGATAAGCAGGGCCCGTACATCACGGCTGAGAGGTAGCAACACAGGCTAAGGAAATAGACCACGGCACACCTATTCACACAATGCCCATGGTGTCCTATTCTCAGAGTGCTGATCTAGCACCAGGTCGCCTGTGTGAATATCAGTGTATTCATTATGATCTAAAAGGCCAAACTGATCCTAGATCAGCACTCCTATTCTGAGAGGCTTTGTGAATTGGGGCCCTGATCTCCTGAGCTCGGGTATTATAACTGGGGAGCTTGAGGAGGCCAACGTTAAAGCTGACATGCCTTAGTGAGACTAAACAAAGCTAAATTAGCTATTAATGTGGTCTACCTGAACCGACAAGGCTAACTCTAAGCTAATCGCTAGGTTGTATGACTTGGCTGTGTAGCGTATGGTCTATAGGCCTATACACCTGGGAGTTAAATGGRTATGTATTAAATAGCATGTCTTTGTCCTTTCAATGTCTCGTCTAGCTGGTGGTTATTGGAGGTGACTAAATAAATCCTTGTCAGCAGAATTGTCCCGTGTTGGCCTGGTAATGTGTGTGCTCTCCGATGCACTCATTCATCACACACTGTAAAGTGACACACAGTCTGAAACCAACCAGTCATAACTAGTGCTTCATCAGCAAGACACTTCAAGTTCTGAACTGGTGACCTGGAGGCTACGATGACACAAACCCACTACATAAGGCTAGATGACACAAACCCACTACATAAAGGGCTACGGATGACACAAACCCACTACATAAGGCTAACGAATGACACAAACCCACTACATAAGGCTACGATGACACAAACCCACTACATACGGGCTCGACTGTCATTAGAGACAAAAACACATTAAAGCCCAAATTACTTCTCTAGAATAGACTAAAATGGAATAGAAATAATATAGATTAGAATGAAAACATTATTGTCCACTTTCTGGTATCACTTCTTGAACCGAATCATCTAAGCCGTTCTGAACACCGTCAATTAAATGGCTATAAATATGTTGTTTCTCTTCAGTTTGATTACTGGGAGTTGCTGATTAGCCACTAATTATTGTCATCTGAGAGTGGTTAATTCACAAGTGTTCCCTGGCGATTTATCAAGTGTAATCAACGGAAGGAATTAAAACCTGAACAGCTTAAATGCAGAATTAAAAGGATAATTATGTAATGGCACAAGGAGCCACCATTAATTTGTATCAACTTCTATAAAAACACATCTACATTTTTTGGATGTACAATCAAATAAATCTTATTTGAGAATCAAACTCAGAGAAAATTGTTATTTATCTTCTTAAAGAGGCAATTATACATAAACAGTATATTCTACTTAATCCTCTTTAATGACCATTAGGAACAAAGTTGTGAATTAGTAGCTATTTAAATACAAATAATTGTTGTTCTTTGTGGCTAATTCGCCCAAGGTAATTAAGGAGCTGAGTGAAAAGAAAAGAGAGAGAAAGAGAAGGCATTGGAGAGGCGTTTGTCTGACTGGGCTTTTATAGGAGAGGGGGAGGAGGCGGAGGAGGAGAAGAGTCTAACTGTGTTGGGAAAAGGGGCTAGTGGGGAGAGACTGGAATGTCAATGATGGGAGGTGTGTGTGTGGTGTGTGTGTGTGTGTGTGTGTGTGTGTGTGTGTGTGTGTGTGTGTGTGTGTGTGTGTGTGTGTGTGTGTGTTGTGTGTGTGTGGTGTGGTACCATAGCTGCAAAAAGAACACAGGTTCTGGGCATCTTGATCAGATCTCACCCCCCCCCCCCCCACCCCCTCTACCATATCTAGGAGGGCACTTGGTCTGAACCTATCTTTCTCTGTTTTTTTTAAATTTAAAATTTGTATTTATTTTTTAATTTTAAGCCCCTTTCTCCCAATTTCGTAGTAATCCAATTGTAGTAGTTACTATCTGTCTCTATCGCTACAACTCCCGTACGGGCTCGGGAGAGACGAAGGTCGAAAGCATGCGTCCTCCCGAAACAAAACCCAAACCAAGCAGCCACTGCTTCTTACACATCCACACCCCGGAAGCCAGCCGCACAATGTGTCGGGAGGAAACACCGTGCACCTGGCGACCTGGTTAGCGTGCACTGCGCCCGGCCCGCCACAGGAGTCACTAGTGCGCGATGAGACAAGGATATCCCTACCGGCCAAACCTCCCTAAACCCGGACGACGCTAAGGCCAATTGTGCGTCGCCTTGGACCTCCCGGTCGCAGCGGGCTGCGACAAAGCCTGGGCTCGATCTTTCTCTCGTTTTTTAACCATCCTTTTTTTCTGCCTCTCCTCCCAACATGCTACAACACACAAAGTTATTAAATCTACAGCAACATTATATATTATATGTCTTAGCTGTCAATACTGTAAATGAATTGCAGAAATTAAATATGTCCATAATTGGAGGGCCTGAAGTTCACGCTGAAGATGGTGAAGAGAAACAAACTGGTCCGTGGGTCTGCATTTCAAACACAACAGAGACCCTGCTTTCTAACACTGTATTTTTGAAGCACTCTTTAATTAAAATGGAATCTTCTCTGTCGTTTTTTTTAAGGGTAGATACGAGAGAGAGAGAGAAGAGAGAGAGAGAAGAGAGAGAGAGAGAGAGAGAGAAGAGAGAGAAGAGAGAGAGAGAGAGAAAAGAGAGAGAGAGAGACTAAAACCGAGGAGAGAGAGAATAAGAGAGAGGAGAGAGCACAAATAAATAACAACAGAAATGTGTTGCCAAGTAAGTGTACTGTATCTGTCGCTATGAGGGCTGATTAGTATAACGCTTTGTGTTGAGACGGATAAACAAACAAACAACAGAGCAGCAGGCTAAATGTCAGAGCAGCTGTACCTTACAGGCTTTACACAGTGAACAAACACAGCTCCTTTCCTTACCCTTTAGTGGGAGCACACAGTGTGTGTGAGAGAGAAGCGGATATTTACTTAATGAAAGACTTACTGTTGAAGAAAAAGAGGCATGGGAGAGGAGAGGGTGATCATCAGTATGTGGCTTCAATACAGTGGTAATATGGGGAGTGGTGATCATCAGTAATGTGGTTTCAGTACAGTGGTAATATGGGGAAGTGGTGATCATCAGTAATGTGGTTCAATACAGTGGTAATATGGGGAGTGGTGATCATCAGTAATGTGGTTCAGTACAGTGGTGATATGGGGAGTGGTGATCATCAGTAATGTGGTTCAGTACAGTGGTAATATGGGGAGTGGTGATCATCAGTAGTGTGGTTCAGTACAGTGGTGTATGGGGTGGTGATCATCATAATGTGGTTCAGTACAGTGGTGATATGGGGAGGGTGATCATCAGTAATGTGGTTCAGTACAGTGGTAATATGGGTAGGGTGATCATCAGTAATGTGGTTATCAGTACAGTGGTTATATATGGGGGAGTGGTGATCATCAGTAATGTGGTTCAGTAACAGTGGTGCTATGGGGGGTGGTGATCATCAGTAACTGTGGTTCAGTACAGTGGTAATATGGGGAGTGGTGATCATCAGTAATGTGGTCAGTACAGTGGTAATATGGGGAGTGGTATCATCAGTAATGTGGTTCTGTACAGTGGTAATATGGGAGTGGTGATCATCAGTAATGTGGTTCAGTACAGTGGTGCTATGGGAGTGGTGATCATCAGTAATGTGTTTCAGTACAGTGATATGGGGAGTGGTGATCATCAGTAAGTGTGGTTCAGTACAAGTGGTATATGGGGGTGGTGATCATCAGTAAGTGTTAGTACAGTGGTATATGGGGAGTGGTGATCATCAGTATGTGGTTCAGTACGTGGTAATATGGGGAGTGGTGATCATCAGTAATGTGGTTCAGTACAGTGTGATTATGGGAGTGGTGATAGACTAGCCAAACGGCTTCTTTCCACCTACACCCAAGGGAACATAGTACATACTGTACGTAGCTAGAGACTGAGATGTGCTCTCACTCAACGCATGCACACACACAAACCCCTCGCTCCCTCTCAGTACTGCTTCCCGTGACAACCAGAACCAGAATGTTGAAACCCCTCGCTCCCTCTCAGTACACTGCTCCCCCGTGACAACCGACCAGAATGTTGAAACCCCCTCGCTCCCTCTCAGTACACTGCTCCCCCCGTGACAACTGGACAGAATGTTGAAACCCCCTCGCTCCCTCTCAGTACACTGCTCCCCGTGACAACTGGACCAGAATGTTGAAACCCCCTCGCTCCCTCTCAGTAACTGCTCCCCCGTGACAACCGGCACAGAATGTGGAAACCCCTTCGCTCCCTCTCAGTACACTGCTCCCCGTGACAACTGGACCAGCATGTTGAAACCCCCTCGCTCCCTCTCAGTACACTGCTCCCCGTGACAACCGGACAGCATGTTGAAACCCCCTCGCTCCCTCTCAGTACACTTGCTCCCCCGTGACAACTGGACCAGCATGTTGAACCCCTCGCTCCCTCTCAGTACACTGCTCCCCGTGACAACCGGACAGAATGTTGAAACCCCCTCGCTCCCTCTCAGTAACACTGCTCCCCCGTGACAACTGGACCAGCATGTTGAAACACGGACGGACGGGTGCTGATTCCTCACATTAAACCAGAGCAGCTCAATGCCAAACTACCAGTGATAAATCTCTCTATACATCCAGCCATCCCTGCCTCTTTCTCTACCCTTCTCTGGGGATTGGGCTCTTCTGTCTGTGTGTGTGTGTGTGTGTGTGTGGTGTGTGGTGTGTGTGTGTGTGTGTGTGTGTGTGTGTGTTGTGTGTGTGTGTGTGTGTGTGTTTGTGTGTGTGTGTGTGTGTGTGTGTGTGTGTGTCTGTATGTGTGTGTGTGTGTGTGTGTGTGTGTGTGCGTGCGTGTGTGCGTGTGTGTGTATTAGAGGTCGACCGATTAATCGGAATGGCCGATTAATTCATAACAATCGGATATCGGTATTTTTGGACACCGATTTGGACGTTTTTTTTTTTACACCTTTATTTCATCTTTATTTAACTAGGCAGTCAGTTAAGAACACGTTCTTTTATTTCAATGACGGCCCTCGGAACGGTGGGTTAACTGCCCTGTTCAGGGGCAGAACGACATATTTTTACCTCGTCAGCTCGGGGATTCAATCTTGCAACCTTACAGTTAACTAGTCCAACGCTCTAACCACCTGCCTCTCATTGCACTCCACGAGGAGCTGCCTGTTACGCGAATGCAGTAAGAACCAAGGTAAGTTGCTAGCTAGCATTAAACTTATCTTACAAAAAACAATCAATCAATCATAATCACTAGTTAACTACACATGGTTGATGGTATTACTAGTTTATCTAGCGTGTCCTGCGTTGCATATAATCGATGCGGTGCGCATTCGCGGAAAAAAGGACTGTCGTTGCTCCAACGTGTACTAACCATAAACAGCAAATGCCTTTCTTAAAATCAATACACAGAAGTATATATTTTTAAACCTGCATATTTAGCTAAAAGAATCAGGTTAGCAGGCATATTTACCAGGTGAAATTGTGTCACTTTCTTGCGTTCATTGCACGCAGAGTCAGGGTATATGCGATAATAATAAACGTTTTGTTTTCGAAATGATAGTTTCCGGATTCGACCATATTAATGACCTACGGCTCGTATTTCTGTGTGTTATTATGTTTTAATTAAGTCTATGATTTGATAGAGCAGTCTGACTGAGCGATGGTAGGCAGCAGCAGGCTCGTAGCATTCATTCAAACAGCACTTTCGTGGTTTTGCCAGCAGCTCTTCACTCTGCTTCAAGCATTGCGCTGTTATGACTTCAAGCCTATCAACTCCCGAGATTAGGCTGGTGTAACCAATGTGAGATGGCTAGCTAGTTAGCGGGGTGCGCGCTAATAGCGTTTCAACGTCACTCGCTCTGAGACTTGGAGTGGTTGTTCCCCTTGCTCTGCATGGGTACGCTGCTTCGAGGGTGGCTGTTGTCGATGTGTTCCTCGTTCGAGCCCAGGTAGGAGCGAGGAGAGGGACGGAAGCTATACTGTTACACTGGCAATACTAAAGTGCCTATAAGAACATCCAATAGTCAAAGGTATGGAATACTAATGGTATAGAGAGAAAATAGTCCTATAAATACTATATTAACTACAACCTAAAACCTCTTACCTTGGAATATTGAGGTCTCATGTTAAAAGGAACCACCAGCTTTCATATGTTCTCTGTTCTGAGCAAGGAACTTAAACGTTAGCTATTTTACATGGCACATATTGCAACTTTTACTTTCTTCTCAAACACTTTTTTTTGCATTATTTAAACCAAATTGAACATGTTTCATTATTTATTTGAGGCTAAATAGATTTTTAATTGATGTATTATATTAAGTTAAAATAAGTGTTCATTCAGTATTGTTGTAATTGTCATTATTACAAATCAAAATTTTAAAAAAACGGCCGAGTAATCGGTATTGGCTTTTTTTGGTCCTCCAATAATCGGTATCTGTATCGGCGTTGAAAATCATATATGGTCGACCTCTAGTGTGTAATGTATGTGTGTGTGTGTGTGTGTGTGTGTGTGTGTGTGTTTAAACATTAAACCCGTCTCCTCCCTGTGGGGGGTGATGACACATGTGGTTAGTTGTGGTAATGGCAGTGTTAATGCTGATGACATTGTTCAGTTGATTGCTGAACACATGTGGCTGAGCAGGGACAGACAGATCTACCCTCCTGCATTAGCCAGGCTGTGTTCCTGTAACCGAGCCCTAGGCCCTCTCTTAAAGGTCGCAACCTTGCTGTGCCTTAACCCCAAACAAAGGAGGTGGGTGAGTGGATGGTTGGTTGGCTGTCCCTCCCTCCCATCTCTCATCCCCTCTCTCCTTCCCTTTTGCCTTAGGGCATATAGTAAGAGAGGGA
>NW_019942929.1:176799-186975 GCF_002910315.2 Salvelinus sp. IW2-2015
CCCACTACATGAGCTACAAGTGACACAAACCCACTACATGAGGCTACCAGTGACCACAAACCCACTACATGAGGTTACAGTGACACAAACCCACTACATAAGGCACAGTGACACAAACCCACACATCAGGCTACAGTGACACAAACCCACTACATAAGGCTACAAGTGACACAAACCCACTACACTAAGGCTACAGTGACACAAAACCCACACATGAGGCTACAGTGACACAAACCCACTACATGAGGTTACAGGTGACACAAACCCACTACATAAGGCTACAGTGACACAAACCACACATTAAGGCGTACAGTGACACAAACCCACTACATAAGGCTACAGTGACACAAACCCACTACATGAGCACTACATGAGGTACGAACACAAACCCACTACATTAGGTTACATGACACAAACCCAACTACATAAGGCTACAGTGACACAAACCCACTACAGTGAGCTACAAGTGACACAAACCCACTACATAAGGCTACGATGACACAAACCCACTACATAAAGGTACAAGTGACACAACCCACTACATAAGGCTACGATGACACAAACCCACTACATAAGGCAGATGACACAAACCACACATAGCACGATGACACAAACCCACTACATGAGCGTTACGATGACACAAACCACTACATAAGCTACGAACACAAACCCACTACATAAGCTACGATTTGACACAAAACCACTACCATAAGGCTACGACTGTCATTAAGACAAAACCACATTAAAGCCCAAATTACTTCTTAGAATAGACTAAAATGGAATAGAATAATATAGATTAGAATAGAAACATTATTGTCCACTTTCTGGTTTCACTTCTTTGAACCTGAATCATCTACAGCCGTTCTGAACACCGTCAATTAAATGGCTATTAATATGTTGTTTCTCTTTCAATTTGATGACTGGGAGTTGCATGATTAGCCACTAATTACTTGTCATCTGAGAGTGTTTAATTCACAAGTGTTCCCTTGGCGATTTATCAAGCTAATCAACGGAAGGAATTAAAACCTGAAACTGTTAAATGCAGAATTAACAAGGATAATTATGAATGGCACAAGGAGCCACCATTAATTGTATCAACTTCTATAAAAAACACATCTAGCCATTTTTTGGGATGTACAATTCAAATAAATACTTATTTAGAAATCAAACTCAGAAAAAAATGATTTTATCTTCTTAAAGAGGCAATATTACATTAAACAGTATATTCCCTTAACTTCTCTTGAATGACCAATTAGGAACAAAGTGTGAATTAGCAGCTATTTAAATACAAATAATTGGATGTTCTTGTGGCTAATTCTTGTGGCTAATTATGCCCAAGGTAATTAAGGAGCTGAGTGAAAAGAAAAGAGAGAGAAAGAGAAGGCATTGGAGAGGCGTTTGTCTGACTGGGCTTTTATAGGAGAGGGGAGGAGGGGAGGAGGAGAAGGAGTCTACTGTGTTGGAGAGGGGCTAGTGGGGAGAGACTGGAATGTCAATGATGTGTGGTGTGTGTGTGTGTGTGTGTGTGTGTGTGTGTGTGTGTGTGTGTGTGTGTGTGTGTGTGTGTGTGTGTGTGTGTGTGATGTTTTGTGGGGGGTGTTAGTGTGTGGGTGGGTGTGCGCTACGTCTGTATGTGTGAGCGCATGGTGTGTGTGTGCATTGTATGCTGTGTGTGTGTATGTGTGTGTGTGTGGGTGTGTGTGTGTGTGTGTGTGTGTGTGTGTGTGTGTGTGTGTGTGTGTGTGTGTGTGTTCATAGCTGCTAAAGAGCACACGCCTGGGGGTGTGAATAGAGCTCTACCATAGCTAGCGAGGCACATTGCTCAGATTTTTTCTTCCTGCCTCTCCATCCCAACAACACACACAAAGTGTTTATATCTACAGCAACAAATACAGTTGAAGTTGGAAGTTTACATACACTTTAGGTTGGATTCATTGAAATGCGTTTTTCCAACCACTCCACACATTTCTTGTTAACAAACTATTGTTTTGGCAAGCAGGTTAAGACATCTACTTTGTGCTTGACACAAAGTAATTTTTCCAACAATTGGGACAGACAGATATTTCACTATAATTCACTGTATCACAATTCCAGTGGCGTCAGAAGTTTACATACACTAAGTTGACTGTGCTTAAACAGCATGGAGAATTACCAGAAATTATGTATGCTTTAGAAGCTTCTGATAAATTGATGACAATTAGCCTGAGTCAATTGAGGTTGTACCTGTGGATGTATATCAGGCCTACCTTCAAACTCAGTGCCTCTTTGCTTGACATCATGGAAAATCAAAAGAAAATCACCAAGACCTCAGAAAAAAATGTGTTGGACCTCCACAAGTCTGGTTCATCCTTGGGAGCAAATTTCCAAATGCCTGAAGGTACCACGTTCATTTGTACAAACAATAGTACGCAAGTTAAAACACCATGGGTCCACGCAGCCATCATACACTCTGGATAAGAGGTCTGCTAAATGACTTAAATGTAAATGTAATACCGCTCAGGAAGGAGACGCGTTCTGTCTCCTAGAGAAATGAACGTACTTTTGGTGCGAAAAGTGCAAATCAATCCCAGAACAACAGACAAAGGACCTTGTGAAGATGCTGGAGGAAACGGTACAAAAGTATCTACTATATCCACAGATAAAACGAGTCCTATATCGACCTAACCTGAACAAGCGCTCAGCAAGGAAGAAGCCACTGCTCCAAAACCGCCATAAAAAAGCCAGACTACGGTTTGCAACTGCACATGGGGACAAAGATACTTTTTGGAAGAAATGTCCTCTGGTCTGATGAAATAAAAATAGAACTGTTTAGCCATAATGACCATCGTTATGTTTGGAGAAAAAGGGAGCTTGCAAGTCGAAAGAACACATCCCAACCGTGAGCACGGGGTGGCAGCATCATTGTGGATGGGTGCTTTGCTGCAGGAGGGACTGGTGAATAGACAAAGACCCCAAGCATACTTCCAAAGTTGTGGCAAAGCGACCAAAGTCAAGGTATTGGAGGAATGGGCCAAAATTCACCCAACTTATTGTGGAAGATTGTGGAAGTCTGCCCGAAACGTTTTACCCAAGTTAAACAATTTAAAGGCAATGCTACCAAATACTAATGTGAGTGTATGTAAACTTCTGACCCACTGGAATGTGATGAAAGAAATAAAAGCTGAAATAAATCTTCTCTCTACTATTATTCTGACATTTCACATTATTAAAATAAAGTGGTGATCCTAACTGACCAATGACAGTGAATTGTTACTAGGATTACATGTCAGGAATTGTGAAAAACTGAGTTTAAATGTATTTGGCTAAGGTGTATGGAAACTTCAGACTTCAACTGTATATACAATATATATCCTGTCTTAGCTGTCAGACAGGTAATTAATTGCAGAAATTAAATATGTGCATAATTGGAGGGCCTGAATTCACGCTGAGGTTGTCTTTAATTAGAACAGCGTAATGGTGAGAGAGAACAAACTGGTCCGTGTGTCTGCATTTCAAACACACAGAGAGGGACCCCTGCTTCTCACACTGTATTTGTTTAAGCACTTCTTTAATAATAATGTCTCTGTCGTTTTTAAGGGTAGATAACTAGTGAGAACAGAGAGAGCTAAAGAGGAGAGGAGAGAAGGAGAGAGAGAGAGATACCGAAATGAGACTAAAACACAGAAGAAGAGAGAGAACAAGAAATGGAGATTAAAAAACAACAACAAAAAAACAGAAATGTGTTGCCAAATAAGTGTACTGTATCTGTGGCTATGAGTGCTGAAGTATACAGCTGTGTTGAGACGGATAAACAAACAAACAACGAGCAGCAGGCTAAATGTCAGAGCAGCTGTACCTACAGGCTTTACACAGTCAACAAACACAACTCTTTACCTTTACCCTTTAGTGGGACATGCGGTGTGTGTGAGAGAGAGGTGAGGTGAATATCACTTCATGAAGGACGCACTGTAGAAGAAGAAAAAAAAGGGAGAGAGAGAGAGAGAGAGAGAGAGAGAGAGAGAGAGAGAGAGAGAGAGAGAGAGGAGAGAGAGAGAGAGAGAGAAGAGATGGAAGAGAACTGTAGGGACGGGAAGCATTGAGTCCCATTGTAAAGGCATGGGAGAGGAGAGGCTGATCATCAGTAATGAGGTTCAGTACAGTGGTGCTATGGGGAGTGGTGATAGACTAGCCAAATGGGCTTTTCCACCTACACCCAAGGGCATACATAGTACATACTGTATGTAGCTAGAGACTGAGATGTGCTCTCACTCACACGCACGCGAGCACGCACCGCACGCACGCACGCACGCACCCACCCACCCACCCACCCACCCACCCACACCCCCACCACACACACACACACACACACACCACACACACACACAACAACACACACACACACACCCACACCCACCACCCACCACACACACCCACACCCACACCCACACCACACACAACACACACACACACACACACACACACACGTGTGTTGTGTCTTGTTGTGTGTGTGTGTCTGTGTGTGGTCTTTGTATGTGTGTGTGTGTGTGTCTGTGTGTGTGGTGTTTCTTTGTGTTGTGTCTTGTGTGTCGTGTGTGTGTGTGTGTGTGTTTAAACATTAAACCCGTCTCCTCCCTGTGGGGGGGTGATGACACATGTGGTTAGTTGTGGTATGGCAGTGTTAATGCTGATGACATTGTTCAGTTGATTGCTGAACACATGTGGCTGAGCAGGGACAGACAGAATCTACCCTCCCTGCATCTAGCCCAGGCTGTGTTCCTGTACCCGAGCCCCAGGCCCTCATCTTAAAAGGTCGCGACCTTGCTGTGCCTCTAACCCCAAACAAAGGAGGTGGGTGAGTGGATGGTTGGTTGGCTGTCCCTCCCTCTCTCTCTCCTCCCTCCCTCCTCCCTCCTCCTCCTCCCTAGGGTCATATAGCTGAGAGAGAGAGAGAGAGGTCTGGTAAAGCGTTTGTTAGGCAGGGTTGCAGTGAAGCAGGCAATGAAAAGAGACTAGAGGGGGTTGGAGGGGGAGATCCTCAAATGATCAACGGGACAGCCAGCTAGCCTTCGAGAGCGGCGGTGTGTGGTGTGTAGGTATCATGCGTGGTTCTGGTGTGTGTGTGTGTGTGAGTGTAGGTAGCGTTTTCGTGTGTGATGCTTGATCCTGGGGAGGATTGCCGAGCCGAGCGGAAACAATAGAAGGGCTGGTCTCTGTGTGGGAGGGAGAGGGAGACTGGTTAGAGTCTTCTCCTAGCTACACCCCTCTGGCCTAGTGGCGGCTCTGGCTCACAACGGGGATGGATTCCAACGCAAGGAGACGGGAGTGAGCACAAACAGGGACACACACAACAACACACACACACACACACACACACACACACACACCACACACACACACACACACACACACACACACACACACACACACACACACACCACACACACACACACACACACACACACACACACACACACAGTCTTCCTCATAGATGGAGTGTGTGTGCTCCTTCCCACACAGTGTTCTGGGCTGGTGTCCTCCATCACGTCTCCCAGCCTTGCCTCACTACAGATGAAAACACTATGTAGTTTGACAAAGGGAACATTACCTTAAACCGCCTCCTTGACTGTTATCAGAGACATTTAAATAACAGACACTTGTACAGACACTTTTACAGACACTTGTACAAATCGTAAGTGTTGTGCGGCGTACAAAATAGGTTCTCTGAAGAAGAGATTCCAGGCTGAAATATAACAGAGCAATATTGTAAGTCCAGTACACAGGATAATCGGTCTTATATATCTACTTTTTCAGCACCTCGACTCCTTTGAGAACAAACCTAATGGGACGTTATGTGGATCAGAACCAAGTCATTTATTCATTATTACTTAATGATCCTCAGTAGCTGTTTGTCTAGTAAACTATCTGGTGGATAGCAGAGTATTCATGTTCCCTTCTCTCTCCCTCTTCAGTCACACACACACACCGCACACACAACACACAAAGAGTGTATGAATCTTAAGCTTTACGATTGGACTGTTCTATTATACATGTGGGCGTCTCGGTCTATGAGCCGTTGAATGGAGGCTTTATTTCCTCTTTCCCCCCTCGCTGGAGACGGAGAGGAGAGAGAGAGACGAGAGAGAGGAGAAGAAGAGAGAGAGAGAGGAGAGAGGAGAGAGAGAGAGGAGAGACGAGAGAGGAGAGAGGAGAGACGAGAGACGAGAGAGGAGAGACGAGAGAGGCCTGGCAGGTGCTGCCGTGGAGAGATGGAGCTAGCTACTGTGTGTTGTGTGTGTGTTATTGCGTGTGTGTTATGTGCTCTCGTAATGTTGAGGTAGAGCGAGGGTAATATGGCTACCGGGTAATCGAGTTACCCCACACACACACACACACACACACACACACACACACACACACACACACACACACACACACCGGGTTATGAGTTGAATTGCACAATGTAGGACAGTAAAGAGCAGAGGCTGGGGGCTAAGACAGCCTATATGTAACTACCACTAGCTATGGAAAAGACCTGCACTGGCTTTAGCCCAGTACCCATTGTGCTGTGGCTATAGGGCGACACCAGCTCTACCTATAGCTTATTGTTAAGGCTGATTCCTCTATATAGACTCTACCATGTGGAGCAAGTCCATTCATCCCAGTATAATGAATACTACCGTCCAACATTAGATAATACTGACCCCTATAACCTCATAACAACTCACATCTACTCTAGTCACCGCCAAGCTTCGTACAGAGAAGTAACACAGTGATTCAAGATATTCCTTGAGGGGGAAATGACAGACGGTGTCTTCTTACTGCTTCATACGAGTGGATCATTCAATGTCCTTGCAGCGTAGAAAAACACAACAGATGTGTGGATACGCTGAGCTTCCTCATCTGGTCTCAAAACAGCGTAAACGATACAATCAAACGCAATCAAATTCCCATCAAAAAAGACAGTCGTTTCAGCTTCTCAGCTTGCCAGGCTTGCAGCATGGCTGAACGCTCGTTGGGCAGAATTGTCTTTATCCTTTGCCGTCTGTGTTGGCTGGGAATTGGCTCTGGGCTGTGTCCAAAATGGCACCCTATTCCCTATGTAGAGCTCTAGATCCCCAGGGCTGTGGTCAACAATAGTGTACTATATAGGGAATACCTCTTATTTGATATAGTCTGTCTTTTACTCCCACCATCATACACTATATGACTTTAACTGCTGCTATGTTAAAAAGGGGCAAAAATAACTGGGGCCTTGTTAAGCTCTGTGTTTGATGGTCCCCGAGTGGAGATGGGTGAGTGGAGTGGTAGAGAACCAGTGGAAAATTCATTAGTAGCGGATTTAAGATGAATGAAGTGTGTGTGTGTGTGTGTGTGTGTGTGTGTGTGTGTGTGTTTTTAAGTGTGTGTTTTAAGTGTGTGTGCGTCATCTCCACGTGAACGCTTATTCCGTTACACCACTAATGGCAGCAACGTAAGCGTGCCATAAACGTATAGAGTTTGAAATGAATTCCGGTGCCAGCTAGCTTGTCTGTTTTAATGTGCTTCTATGGCTAAGACAGAGCTGAAGGTTGTTTCCTATCCACCTCTGAGGATTTGGACTGACGCATGTCCTACACACTGGATGTCACAGCATCCCATGCTGACATGTCAAAAAGGAGAATATATGATGCATATATGGAGGTGAAGCATATATGGAGGTGAAGCATATATGAGCGCCAAGAGTCGTCTGTTCTTTCGACCGATCGATYGGTCAAAACGTGTATTTTTCCATATATATWTWTKTTTTWWTTTTTWTWTTTTTTAACCTTTATTTAACTAGGCAAGTCAGCTAAGAACAAATTCTTATTTTCAATGACGGCCTAGGAACAGTGGGTTAACTGCCTGTTCAGGGGCAGAACGACAGATTTGTACCTTGTCAGCTTGGGGATTTGAACTTGCAACCTTTCGGTTACTAGTCCAACGCTCTAACCACTAGGCTACACTGCCGCCCCATATAGACACATCCTATGTGTTTTAAGCAAATCAACTATATGCACTGAGCTTGTCTGATGCTTTAAGCACACTGTTTGATGAAATAATTAAGACACACAAATGACTAGAGAGAGTCCGACCGCAATTGATTTGATTGTGGGCTCAGACRTACTGCACTGTGTTAAAAAAAAAACTACGGCAAGTGACTGTGTGACTAGCACCCGTTGTCTCTCTCCTCTCCCTACTGCAGCGGCCACCACAGAACATCAACAGGGTTTATCATGCTGTCCGTGTTGCTGAAGCTTCAACATAATTACAGCCATTTCTGACTGAAAAGTTCTSTTACCGAAATCCCTAATTTGTTTAGGAAAAACATTCCCTATTCCCTCGACCCTTGCACTCTGTACATGACACAAGTATGCATCGCATGCACGTGACCAATAGGGGCTGACCTGTAGCATATCATAATCACATCAATAAATTGGTTATAACAAACTCCGAACACCGTAACACGTGACAGCAAAATGGATGCAGAGGACGTGACAAATAAACTAGAAACGGGGGAATGTTTACTG
This sequence comes from Salvelinus sp. IW2-2015, assembly GCF_002910315.2. NCBI lineage: Eukaryota > Metazoa > Chordata > Actinopteri > Salmoniformes > Salmonidae > Salvelinus > Salvelinus sp. IW2-2015. The sequence continues at coordinate 185,325 of NW_019942929.1, forward strand.
GTTGCTCAGGAGGTAAAGGGGAAGTCTGATGTGTGGAATAAATGAGTCTACTTGTGTAAAATACTGGAAATCAAGACAAAGAAGGTAAGGAGCCAGCGCTGCGTGCATATTGTGTGTCAAACAGGTGCTGTTAGATTCCAATATAATTTCTCTGACCGTTTGGAACAATGTAAACAACACTAAATAAAAGTGTACCAGAGAGTCTGTAGTAAAAAATGTTTTGTCTTTTTTTGTAAAGTCTTTATTACAGCAAAGACTCCAACCAGTCGCATTCATTCATTAATGCAATTTCCATGGAATGGTTTATTCATTGTTTACGCTAATTATTCAAGGATCGCTTTGTTAAATCTTCAAATTAAAATGCTTGATTACATTTCAAATCATGAATGACTCGTATGCTGTGTGACGACATTAACGAATTAATGATTGATTGATATAGTAGCCTATAGAAGTATTGAAATGTAGTCCTAAGTAAGTTACGGTGTTAAAACTACACATGATGTGCTCTTAGGCCTACAGCTTAAGAGGTTATACAAGACTGCTATACTAAGCCTACTGATGATAATGACATTACTTAGTACAGTGTAAACAACAYTAAATAAATTAGAAATAATACCAGAGAGGCTGTTCTGACCCAAAAAAAGTGAAAGCCTTTATTTATATTTAACTAGGCAAGTCAGTTAAGAACAAATTCTTATTTACAATGATGACCTAGGAACAGTGGGTTAACTGCCTTGTTCAGGGGCAGAATGACAGATTTTTACCTTGTCAGCATTCGATCTTGCAACCTTTCGTTTACTAGTCCAACGCTCTAACCACTAGGCTACCTGCTGCCCCAACTTGGTCCAAAYATTTCAAACAACGTTCCTAATCCAACCTCAGGTACCCAAAAATGTAAATAATCGCTAAAATTTAAGACGGAATAAACTGTTTCCAATACCGGATAAAAACAACAAGAAATAACATTGAACATTTCTAAAGACTGTTGAATATCTAGTGGGAAGCCATAGGAATTGCAACCAGGTTCCTAATAACAAAGGGTACCCTATGAAAAACAAGTGGAAATCTATGACCTCAAGTTTTTTCCCCCCTGGCATGGTTGTCCAGGGTTTCGCCTGCATAAATCAGTTCTGTTATACTCACAACATATCTTAACATTAGAACTTAGAGTTTTTTCTATGCATCCTAGCTCTGGGCCTGAGTAAAGGCAGTTCTTTGGGCACGCTTTTTCATCGGAGTGAAAAATCTGCCCCCTACCAAGAGAGGTAGAAACAAATCAAAATAAATTTATAATTTGAGATTCTTCAAATAGCCACCTATTCCTTGATGACAGCTTTGTACACTCTGGCTTCTCTCAACCAGCTCATGATAGTCACCGGAATGCATTTCAATTAACAGGTGTCCTGTTAAAAGTTAATTTGGTAAATTTCTTCTTCTTAATGCGTTGTGAGCAAATCAGTGTGTGTACATTATAGGGGGGATATATCTGAAGATAGACCATTTGGTAAAGAACCAGTCCACATTATGGCAAGAACACTCAAATAAGCAAGATAAATGACATTCACATTACTTTAAGACAGAAGTCATCAGTATGGAACATTCAAAACTTTGAATCCATGCTGTCGCAAAAACCATCAAAGTGCAATGATAA
>NW_019942929.1:187053-188437 GCF_002910315.2 Salvelinus sp. IW2-2015
ACTGTCTCTCATGAGGACCACCACAGGAATGGAAGACCCAGAGTTACCTCTGCTGCAGAAGATACGTTCATTAGAGTTACCAGCCTCAGAAATTATAGCCCAAATAAATGCTTCACAGAGTTCAAGTCACGGACACATCTCAACATCAACTGTTTCATGGGAGACTGTGTGAATCAGGCCTTCATGGTCGAATTCTTACAAAGAAACCACTACTAAAGGACACCAATAAGAAGAAGAGACTTGCTTGGACCAAGAAACACGAGCAATGGACATTAGACCGGTGGAAATCTGTCCAAATTGGAGATTTTTGATCCCAACCGCCATGTCTTTGTGAGATACGGTGTGGGTGAACGGAGGATCTCCACATGTGTGGTTCCCACCGTGAAGCATGGAGGAGGAGGTGTGATGGTGTGGGGGTGCTTTGCTGGTCACACTGTCTGTGATATATTTAGAATTCAAGGTACACTTAACCAGCATGGCTACCACAGCATTCAGCAGCGATACGCCATCCCATCTGGTTTGTGCTTATTGGGATTATCATTTGTTTCTCAACAGGAAAATGACCCAACACACCTCTAGGCTGTGTAAGGGCTATTTKACCAATAATTAAAGTGATGGAGTGCTGCATCAGATSACCTGGCCTMAACCAAATTGAGATGGTTTGGGATGAGTTGGACTGCAGAGTGAAGRAAAAGCAGCCAACAAGTGCTCAGCATATGTGGGAACTCCTTCAAGACTGTTGGAAAATCATTCCAGRTGAATCTGGTTGAGAGAATGCCAAGAGTGTGCAAAGTTGTCATCAAGGCAAAGGGTGGMTATTTGAAGAATCTCAAATAGATTATATAACTAATTATGTTGGGGTTTCTTMTCTCCAATTAAGTCAAAGGCTGTATTGTCATCTCCTACCTCCACTGCTGCCTCCACAGCATTGTTCTCAACACCAATATGCTGGTTAACTTTGCTATTATGCACATAGCAACATGGTCTAAGACAAGGCGCATATTTAACAGTGCACTGATGTGTTTCAGAACCGTGGACAGCGACCGCTATCCAACGCGGGAGAAAAYGCATACTATTAATTGTATTAGTGTTGCCCCGGTGTTCCTACGTAGTATAACCATATMKAATTTCAGTARCACATCTTAGACTGATGGACTGTGCCATCCCCACGGCCATACTGTATGTACCTATTTACCTCAATTACCTCGTACCTCAACTTGGCACTGCTACCCAGTGTATATAGCCAAGTTATCGGTACTCATTGTGTATTTATTCCTCATGTTATTGTCTTTGCTGGAAAGTCTGTTAGTCTACACCTGTTGTTTACGAAAAAAACATTTGATTTGATATGAACTTCCATATGTGCATGTTGAATGTATATGAA